>NW_015150559.1:273307-278213 GCF_000732505.1 Cyprinodon variegatus
TGGGACACATAACTGAGAGTGCGCCTTTTAGTACGGTGCGCCTTATGGTCATGAAAATACGGTAAGCATTTAAAACATAGATTGCCTGTTTTTCTCATTAGCCTGTTTTTTTTTTTAGATTTCTTTGTATTTGGTTCTGTTTCTTACCTTAGATTCGTGTTTATTCAACTGTCCCTTTAGGGTTTATTTTGTTTCCTCAAATCCTGTGTTTTCTTGTCATTTAGGGGTTTCCCTAAATCTTTTTATTTTAATCAGGTCACCTGGTTTCTTAATTCTTTATCTCCTATTGCTGCCTTTCTATTCATTAATTATTGACCAGGTTTTACATTCTTTTTTATGTTCATCTTGTTTAACAGAACATTACGTTAGACATCTCCCTTTTTTAGTTTTACTAAAATACACATCAGCTCATTAGACAAGTCAGGAGTCTAACATAACATTCCCCCAAACATATTTCTTAATTATCTTTTTAATTTAGTGGTTTTTGTAAATTAGATTATTTTTAGTCAGGCGAAGAAAACTAGGAACAATCCTTTAAGTAGTTGTCTACATTATAAAGGGAAAAGGTTGTGTGTTTCGTGAACTGTTTTCACTAAGCTAAATGATTGACTAAACTAAATGATCCAATTTCTGCTAGAAATATAATGTTAATGTTGTTTGTTGGAGCTTATTTGCATCAAATATCCATCTATGTTAATTTTAAGAAATGCAGAAAAGTGGTTTCACATGTTAATGAAATTTAATTATATCCAAACAGAAAAAAATCCCCAGACAAACTCTTAAGTTTCTTCTGAAAATACCATAATGCACATATTAACAGGCTAGTTGATAAGAAATATGGCAAACTTTTCAAACCCTGAAGCTAAAATTATTGCAGATAAGACAGGACTCAATTGCTAACAAATAAGTGAAAACCATCTTACCGCCAGTAATTATATTTTCTTTCACTGTTCTTTTTATAAAAACACATTTTATTTTATTATTACATAATAAATCTTTTGTAGGAAGGTGTCTGGTTCAAAGCCATTAATTTTAAAAGGATAAAATCCCTTAGAGACATTTTCTGTGAGTTTCTTCATTCATTGAATTTGCAAATTTGAAAACCAAATCAGGGTTTAAGTTAAATCATATAAGCATTGAAAGCAGCAGCATAAAATGTGAATGAAAACAGCTTTCATTTTTGAAGCTGAGAGGTATTAACATACCTGGTTTTGACACTTTAAATTTATCTCATCAACAAGATGATAAACCTAGTTTGCTCAGCTTCCCCCATGCATTATAGGCTATGACAGCTTACTTAGAGAGTACATACTGTAGACTAAATCATATTTGTATGTCTGCCCACTTTTACCTCGTATCTCTGAGCAGGTGGCCTTGTGTCACCCAGTGAACTGGCATGCTGGAGAATATGTGATTGTATCCCTTGGAGACCTACCCAGAGAGGCACATGGTACATTAGGGGTGTAATATAGTGAAACTAGGGAGGTTTATTGTGTGGCAACAGAAATATATAGGATTTATTATCTTCTTTAACACTAGTCATTTTTTAAACAGCATATCTCTGGAAAGGAGCACCAATAATACTTACAAACCATTTGACTGTTACATTCTGTTACTGTTCTGTACTTTTTTTTTTGTAACTTTTAATGAGTTAATAATTAATGCAAAAGCCACACATGCGCACATTAAGCACAGTAGATACTGATGTATGATGTCCTGTTCTAATGAAAAACTGGCATTTCAGATAGTTACCAGGCTCCTGTGCTGTGGAAACCAGTTTTAAAAAGGACATGCGTCCTGTTTACTTTAAAGACAAGGCCTAAAACTTTTCATCTTAAAAAAAAAAACAACTTACACTCAGAGTGGCTTAGCTTACCCTGAATTATTTCTAAAATTCTGTTGCTATAGGCTTAGGCTGCTGGAGGACATAGGGACAACTTTATCCTCACTCTGCTACATTCTACTTTTACTCTCCATTTTGCATTTTTTGTTTGGTTAACTTTTAACATTATGTTATTTTCTTTATGATGAGCTTGATTATTAATGGCTTTATATGACAGGAGGGTAAAAAAATCTTAAATATTATTTGGACACACAGTATTTAAATATAAAAGAAAATTTACTGAAACATTACCTGACAGATGCAAGGCTTCACATTTAAACCAGAAATAATGATAGTAAAACAGTTGTCAGGTGGTTGTAATGGTGCATATGTGTTATTGCAGATAGGTATTCAATAACATAAAAACTACTGTATGCCTGGGTACCATACAACTTTGTGTATAGAGAAGACAATCTTTAGCTAATTGTCATGGAAAACAAACAGAAAAAGTTAGCAGGTGAAATACATAGACATGTCCCAACATAGAAAGTTCATAAGAACAACAGTTAAAACATTAAAAAAAAAAAAAAAAAAAAAAAAGGATAATGGCTAATAAATTTCATCCTAATTGAAGTTAAAACAAACAATGAAAATTAGACAATTCATGTAGATTAACAATTTAAAACTCTTATTTAATGGATGATTCAAATAGATTAGGCACTTGATCAGCTTTGTATATAAGGAGAAACAACAGACTCGCAAAAGTTATGTGAAAGGATTGGTATAACATACTAAATCAACAAGTATAACAAAGTAAGGATGAAGGACTTGTCGTCCACCTGTCAGACAGTATGCCTAATATTTAGTTTACTGAAACAAACCTGCTCCCAACCAGGTTAGCTATAGGGAGAATGTTACTAGGGTAACTGAAACAAAGGTTGAGAAAACTCTGTTTGTGAAACGGAAAACTCAGATTTTCCATGATTTCAGTTTTAGAAAAATTAGAGATTTTTAGAAAACCTGCCTGGTAAAATTGACCGGAGTGCTCTGGGAGCTTGATACACTGTCATGTATTGAGGTGCTGATCCATTCAGTGATTTATAGACTAACCGAAGGATTTTAAGTAAATCCTCTGAGCTACATGGAGCCAATGTAAGGACTTTAGAACCATGCTAATGCGCTCTACTTTCTTAGTTCTAGTGAGAACATGGGCAGCAGCTAGAATATCTGGGAATGTCAAGGAACTGTGTAGAATCACCGTTGATAACAGTGCACCCCACTGTTGCATACAACAGGTTTTCATAAACACTGGTCCAAGATCAAGTCTTATAAGAAGTTGATGAGATTAAATGTGTATTTTTGTTAGTTTGTAACTGATCCACAATCACAATCAGTAGCTCTGAGAGGAACATTTGGAATATGTTTTGTGATTGTAATAGCAGAAAATGGACAACAGTAGGCTGCTAACAGAAAATTCAGCAGGGCAAGTAAAAAAAAAAAAGAAAAGAAAAATGTAGAGGAAGAAGTAGCTATATTATAACATTTGGCCAATTATTATTATTATTTTTTTTTTCTGTATTTCAACACAAAAATTTGGGAGAATTTTAGGCTAGTCAACAAAAGCTTTGGAAGCATTAGCCTATACCAGCTTTGCACAACCTGAGGTAACTCTATCTTGTATAAAAAATTAAATGGGGACAACTATGAGTCAGAATAGGTTCTTTTTGTTCTGCCCCTAATGACTGTGGAGTCCAAGGTTTTAATTAATTTCCAAATTTGCAAAGACAAACAAGAACTTTAAAATTCAAGGGCCAATATTATTCTCTGTGTGAATTAGCAAGGATAGTATAAACTGTTGTACTACAAGAAAATTAATATTTGCTATATATCTTTTTCTATGTGCTGTAATGACCAAAACATGGTCATTACATCTTTACGGTGTGATGCTGAGAGTTAGTTTAAATGCAGTAATTGGCTTTTGCATTGTGTGAAGCTGCCAAGGTTGACACCTTTAATAAATGAAAATAAGGCAAGCCCACAGCCCCTAGGAATTCCTATGGGAATTTTTTATTTAATGTTGCTGTTTTTTTTTTTTATAGGTGCAAAGCATAAAGTCTTTCATTGGAAAAGGAAATTTTACTTTACAGTTATGACTACAAATAAACCGATGTAATACAAAACCATAACAAGTGTATAATTAAGTATCATGCATACGATTTACTCATTGCACAATTAATTACTGACATACTGTATTATATACATTGCAGTAGCACAACTAAAAGTGATCAGTTATTGTAGATTATGCAATAATGAATATTTGAAATATATACGTACTAAATATCAAATGTTGTCTGCACTAAATGCTCTCAAACAACTTCTCTGTTAGAGAAACAAAATAAGTAGCAAACTTCTCTGCACTTCCATGACATCAAACATTTTTTGTTGGAAACTCATCATTCTTAGGTGATCCCTGAATTCTGATTCCTCAAAAAATAAATAAATAAACATGGAATACATATAATAGAAACACTTTTATAATACAGAGAAATAATGGTAACATTATAACCTAACCATACAGTATTTAGATAAATATTGCCATAATCTTTAGATTAGATAATTTAAGCTGTTGTAGTTTTGTTGCATTATTTCTGTGTAAATGGGCAGTGCTTGGTTTCTCATGCAGGAAAGGCCTACTTTCAGTTGGACTAGTTCTGCAGCTTTTCATCAACATGTTTGAATCTAAGGAGGGCCTTAGCATTGTCTGTGTTTGTTTATGTGCTGTAGCTTCTTATGAGGGGCTTGGTTTGTTGCCCTGCAAAGAACCTCAGTGCCCTGGGGCCTCTGAATTTACGTACCCATTCCTTAATGATGTGATGAAATGCTGTAAGAATAGTGATACGAATAAGGATGGAGATTGGAAGAGCGGCCTGTATGCCTTCTATTCAGAGATGGCAAAAGTACTGACTTTCCGTACTTGAGTAAAAGTACAGATACTTGTGTTAAAAAATACTCTGGTAAAAGTGGAAGTACGGATTAAACTTCTTTACTCAAGTAAAAGTAACAAAGTACAGGCTTGTAAATTTA
>NW_015150559.1:278433-296811 GCF_000732505.1 Cyprinodon variegatus
TATATATATATATATATATATATATATATATATATATATATATATATATATATATATATATATATTGTCTTCATTAATCAATCTTTGAATGAGGTCTTGACTAAAATGTTACATTTATTAAGTAGCTGCCTCTGCAAGCAAGAGAAACATATTTAATAGCTAATCAAATAAGATATTTAATTATTTTTTCATAAGGATAAAAAAACATGTTTATTTATTTAAGTAACATTTATATGTTTATATTTATAAATGGTGATCTTTCCAGATTTCAATTTATGAAATATGTAGCACATTTGGTTTTCCATACCTGCTGCAGTCGCATTTGATCCCATTTATAGATTTTTTTACTGTCTGACATATTTAAATTGGACCAGAAAATGTTGTAGTCAAAATCTTTTTCAAGCAGTTAAGGCTGTACAGAAGGATTGTCTATTTAAGCAGGTCCACCGCAACGTTATTGCAGCTGTGGACAGGCCACGTCAGTCAAATTTAAAACTTCTCAACCTCTTAACAATACCCATTGGTCTGGTCTTAATTACTATTTTTCTTACAAAGATAGGGAACAAAACCTTGATAGAAATGATTAAGTTGAGCACTCAGAGAACTTAGAATCTGTGACTGCATTCACAGGCTTTTGCATGTGAGGTTGATCGAAAGTTTTGTTCAATCTAAAGCTGTTCCTGCGGCTTGAGTGGGCTTCTTCAGGTGAGAGTACCCTTTATGTTAAAGTGATGGAGCAGCTGCCCCACTGTTTACAGAGGGGAAGATTCAGGTTCTGTATTTTTCTGTCTCCACCTTCAGCGCAGCCAGCCTAATGTATAGCAGCTTGACAAACTTCAGAGAAACTGCTTCAGCGGCATAACCAGTTAGAAGGAATGGCTTGTGGGGGTACTTCCCAATACTGCAGTGGATAATCGAAAGAATATAATAATTGAAAAAGATTTTATGAAACTTAAGAATAAAGCTCCAGTTTCCTTCCAGACATCTTAAAAACAAAAAAAAAATATTTGTGGCAAAAGATGTGGGGGGCTGATTCAGGGCCACTCTACCCTGGGCCCAGAACAACTAGCCCGGTTGTCTCCCCTGTCAGCGGCGTGCTCACAGGTATTAACAACAACACTATGTGTGCCCTGTTTGACACATGCAAATTTGAAGCACTTTTAAATGTAAAAAACTCAAAATAACAGTTTTTAGCGTTGGCCAATTAAAGATGAAGGATCAAGACCTAGGGTCTTTAATTTGTTGTATTCAGATTAAACCTCCGTCTTTCCCCTCCTGTGACATGCAGCTCTAATACTGTACTACAGTCATGTTGAGGTACGAGATGTTTCCAATCATGGCCCTGTAAGGGTTTGTGGCAGTTAGGAAACGAGACAGGTAGTTTTCAGTTTCCTAAGAAAGAACAGCCATTGTTGTAATATATTTTTTTACCAGGTTAGAGGTGTTCCCACTACAGAAGAGGTCCGAAAATATGTGAATGCCCAGGGATTTTATGCTGCCTACTCACTCCACCACATCCCTATGTAGATAAGCATATTCAGTCTTCTAAACCCTACAGTCCACTATGGTCTCATTGGTCTCACTAGTGTTCAGGATGAAGTCATTCCTGGAAAACAACCGTATTAGATGATGGACGTCTTCTCCGTAGTGGGTCTTGTCAGTGTTAGACACAGGTATGAGACCCACTACAGTGCTGTCATCCGCAACCTTTACAACCATGTTTGTTTTGAGGGATAGCAATGATGGTGTGTTTGAAGAGTGGAAAGAAGACACTTTGGGGTCAGACCTGACACCATGTTTGGACATGCAGCAATATTGCTGTTTATCTTCCTTAAAGTAGAGGTCACTTGGTGCAGCTGCAAGACAAGAGGCTGATGCTGCACCTCTGGCTAAGGCAGATGTTTAAACCTTCTGTCAGTGGAAAGTCAAAGCATGCAAAAAAGCTGTTTAAAGTGACAGGTAGAGCCGGATCATGGCTGAGCAGCTGGTTGCTGCTCTTATAATCTATTGTCGCTTTTTATTGCAGTCTTTTATGTACTACTTGTACTGTACCTTGGTGTTTCCTTCGGAGTGTTCTTTTTGGGTGCCCTAATTTAACAAGAAACATGAAAATAAAGCATGGTTCCACACTTTCAGAGTCGCTAGTCTGTATTGGAAAAACACAGAAGAAAAAAAACAAACAAACATGCACACTCACACTCACACCTAAGAACCCACTAATAAAAAAAGTCTGCAAAAACACTATTTAAACCAAGGATATTCATGAGGCATCAGCAGCACCACTTGTTTTTGATCATTAGTACAGGCTCAGTCTTTCAGACAGGGGTAAAAATGGGTCACTTTCAAACAGAAAAAAAGTAAGGGAATGCTATGGTTTGATACATTACTGGGAATGTTCTTTCCCTTGGTAGAACGGGCATTTAGGCGCCACACTGGAGTGGTGGATGGTGGCATGAACATGTCACAGAAGGCAGGTGGGGGCTGTGCCCTTTTGGTTGCCACACTTGGCTGGTGTGTGGTTCAGGGCTGGCTCTCCAAGCAGGCTGGAGTGTGCTCTGGCTGTTCTGGCATTCAATGAGGGGTACCTCCCCAGTGTCCCACGTCCGGTAGGTGGGACAGAGCTGTTGCCTGTTCGGCATGGGATGATAGTATTGCTGTGCAGCTGGCAGCTCTCTGACCTACATCTCCCTCTTTCACTCATTAGTCAAGGGACATTTTATGGTTTACTTTGCTATTCTTGGTTGTTGTATTTTGCAGGCCATCTTCCATTCTAGCCACAGATAACTATTCACCTCCAGGTATCAAAAACCCACTAAATACACAATTAATTCTACCTACACATACACAGGGAATATACAAACAAAGATGATTATTACATTAATTTAGCCCACCTTCTTTGATGCTGAATAAAGTCTTGATAAAGTCATTCATGGGCAGCATTCATATTCTCTATTAAGATATCATTAGTGTTCCATTTTAAGATATCATTTTTGTAGATCAAATCAGCCATGGTTTATTAAGGCCAACAGTTTCTAACTTGGATCTTATAGACTGTTACACAATTAAGTTGCTTGCAATATCTAATTAGTATCACTGATGATCTAAAAAGAGGGGAATAGCTCAAATTCAAGACTGCATTTGTAAGACTGCATATAATTTACAACATTGTCCTTCACATAAAGCTAATGCGTCCTGCTTTCTGATTGAAAAGGAACAGGCTCTGCCCTAAAAACCTGCTCTGTTCTTAACATTAGCGCTGTCCTGTTGAAAAACAAATTAGCTCATTATCCTTGAAAGGCTGGGCACATAGGAGCAGTAAGCGTGACGAGCCAAACCTTTGGTTGTGCCAAGCTGAAAATGTCAACATACTACCTTGAGAGTGCACATTAAACCTGGCCAGTAATGGCTGTCACAAGACAGATCCCCATTATCAAGTCCATTAAGGCACCAAACTCTTTTCAAATGTGAAAAAAAAAATTGAACAAGCAGCTGGATTTTAAAGTTCAGAATGAATACTGTAGATAAATGCCAAGGTGACATGATGGGCATCATGCTGCCAGAAACCAAAATTCCTTGAGTTCACTACATATCAAATGCATTAAACACCCTTCATATGTTTTGTCAATACATTACTGAGTACCTTTGTCTGTCATCAATCGAATGTATCATACAGCATGACAGTATAGTCTAATTTATATTAATATAATTACCTTGTGTCATGTTCCCTGTGTTTCTGCAACTGGTGTCAGCTATTTTCATAGTCAAAGTTTGAATTAAAACATTGGAAGAATGTGGAAGAAAGATAATTAATACTAAACAAACAATAAAGAGGCATTGCCTTTAGTATATAACAGGACATAGACAAATTGCATGCATCAAAATAACCATGACTTTTTTCCAGAATGTTTGAATAAAGTATGAGCCCATCTGTTAAAATTAGATTGCCCTAAATTACCAGAAACTAAGCAACACATGTGCATCTCAATGACCATGACTGTGCTATTGGCCTAGTCAAAGCCCAGACTTGATATTTTAATTCTTCTCAGTCTTGCAATAAAAAAAAAAAAGAAGTTTGTGACATATTTTTCTCCAAAACCATTTTTATGAGTTGCAGATTGGGACAGTATGCTTTAGGCATACATTGTCGTTGAACAGGAAAACAGAGTACTTAAGCAAAACAACAACTGTTTTCTTCTCTTCTCAGGGCAAGAAGTGTCACATAACAATTAATTAGATAAAGATTGAATTCTGTAAAGTATAATTGAATTGTCAACAAGACATTAAGTAAAATAAAAACAATATAGAATGGAGACAATAGACAAGAATATAAGTAGAGACATATTTGAATATTAAAGATTATGAATATGAGCACTTCACACCTATACTTGTGTAGAATATTGTAAGAAAACTTCCAGCTTTCAGTACAGAGCAATATGTCTCTGCATTTAATACATCCCCTTGGGGAGCAGTGGACTGCCATTGTGCGTTAAGGGTCTTTGCTCAGGGAGCCAGAGTGGCAGTCTGTGGAAGTGGGGCTTGAACTCAGAACCTCTGGATTAACAAACACAATGCCCTTACCACTAGGCCAACACCCCATTTTATTATCAATTGTACATATGTATTGCACTTGATTTGTAGCTGAAACAATTCATCAGGGTATGGCCCTGTTGTAAGGTATCACTGTTGCAAATATACAGGTATTAACTGCTACTTCAGGAAGTTTTGCAAGTCTAGGTGGAAAGTTTTTCATACTGAGAAGATGTTAATAAAGTTATGGCTGGCTGGACTACATTTATAATAAAGTTTGTTAATTTTTCAACATAACGCCAAAATACAACACAGAAATTTATTCAATCCCTTTACTAGTGTCTATGCACCTCGTGTGATTAAAAAGAGCTCTGCTCTCTGTGTAGCAGCTCTTAGTGGTGCACTAAAACTGCAGGAACAGTAGCTGCTGTGGACCGACTGAGCCAAATTTTAAAGGGAGCATCTGAGCTTGTGTGAAAGGTCTTGAAAGAGTTACTTCAAGGTGTAGTGGTGGACTCCCAATCCAATGAAGCTCATATTAAACTCTGATATTACAGTTCCCATTTGGCCATAAGTTTCATAGAAAGAAGAGTTTATGCTCATTAGGTCCTTGTGAAAACTTAGGTTTTAGCACATAAATCATGTAAACTGTAGAGCTACCAGATATTCTAATATTTGTTCAAAACTTAACGGTTAACAAGAGTAAAATCAAATATTGCAATAAATTAAGCTACAATCTCCAAAAAATCACAAAAAGACATACTTTAAAGTATGATCTTTTTTATAGTATTAAACATTCCTCTCAGTAAATACATTTTAAAAAAGAAAAAATATATATTATTTCATCAGTTTATTTGTACTATGCCCTTCCTCACTAATTGTAGAAGGACATGTTACCCAGTTTGGGAACCACTGGTCTAGTTTGTGCGGATTTGAAATAGTGCAACTAAACCACAGTGTGCATCCACTGAATGAGATAATGGGTCCAGATTTAAAAAGAAGGATATGTGAGAAGCTTATCCTGGAGTTTTGGTTTAAGTAAACCCAATTGCAGTTATTCCAAGTCAATTTAATGCAGAAAGTCACTCTGTGAACTAACTCTGGTCAGTAGCATGCTTTATTGATCTTACTGAGACCTGGCATGAGAAAAGCGTCTAACATTGCATTTTACACACTATTAATTTATTTTAAGATAAATATAGCATTGAGGATAAGATTTTAATTTTTTGATCAAATTCAGCTCACATATTGATAGGTCTCTGACATTACTAGAATTACTCGTGTTACATATGTTTTGATAATCCTAATAAATCCAAACTTTGAGGCTTCTTATTTCCTCTCGTCGCCACAGTGGATTGTGTTATTTGTCTGCTTCCTAATATGCTTGTGCTCACCCTCCAAGCTGACTCACCTTGTTGATATCATCTGTTCTTAAACGGAATATCCTGAATATTAAAAAATTCAAATAAGTTAACTCAGGATATCTAGTCTTTATTTAGACTAAGTAAAGCCTGCTCTTTAAAACCAGAGTCTGGAGATTCAATATTTTGAGTGCATGTTTAGGATATTGCCTAATCAGGGATATATGAGAGCAACTGAACAGATGAATCAGATGACAAAGAGAGATGGAAGTAATATAAGTAAACAATGGGAAAAAAAATACAAATCACAAAATTATTAATATAATGTGACTATATCAGAGGAAACAACACATTACAAAGAGACTGACACGGCTCCTTTTTCCATTGAGTTCATGTTTTTCGTATGTGAATAGGTCTTGATTATTATCTGAGAAGATAAGCCAGTCTAAGTTGATAAAAACAGCTATCACAAAACCCAAACACATGCTTGTCTTATCAAAACAAGGCTTTATTCTCAACAGCTTACACACTAAGCTCAAATAAGGACAGCACCTTATTCGATCAGTCAAAGCATATTTAATTAACGCCTACTACAATTAAGTGAAGAAAAACCCACACAACAGTGGTTGCATTAGTTATCCTATCCAAGGCTGTTCTTTATTTGTTCTATAAAAATGTTGGCTTTACATAATCAGATAACCAGCTTTCATCTAGATTAAATATTATGACTTTTTTTGAAATGTCTGCATTTTTTTTTAACAAAGTGCAGGACAAAAATTACTTACAAGTCTCATCAACTACGTATCCCTTTACTCACTTGTCCTATATCACCATCAAAATAAATTACAATTACAAAGTGTTCACTCTAATATCTGATTTGCAAGAGAATTTTAATCATAATTGTAAGTTATACCAAATATTTTAAAAGCTATTTATTAACACTAATCAAGAAACACAATTGTGCTCCAAAGTTTACAAACCCATTTTTTTTAAGACAATTATGAATTTACACTAGTAAAAAACACAAAACTAAGAAATGTAATAATAAATGAAAACATTACTTAAGTAGAAGTTTGCAAAATAAGATATTGAATTTTAATTTCTATAAAAAAAAAAAAATCTAGAAAAAACTGTCCGAGACATATTAATGCACGTTGATTATAAACTGTGAAGCAACATTCATGTCAACAGGTGCAGAAATCTTACTAAACATTTTGTGAACATTACAGGAAACACCTAAATTTACTGATTGCCTCAAAGTGTTGCTAAACAACATTTTAGTTCAGGAGCTCCATCAGGCTTGTTTTATTGATAATATGTATGTATGTGTGTATGTACATATTCAAAAATCAATGTCATAATTTCCATTTTTCACCTATTTTATTTGTTCATACTTTTGTCAGTTTATATTTACTTTACTGGCAGCTGATTTTTAAAGGCAGGGTATGTAAACATTTAAGCAAAACTGTACTTTTTAAATTAGAGATTATTGTTGGTGTGCAGAACTAATTTTGAGCGTAAGGTGATCGTAATGCTGAGTCCTGGGACAATTATTTCAACTTTTTTTGTAAGAGTTGATTGGTAAAGGACAAATATTGTTCCATGTGAAGGTATACCTAAACGATATTACAACATTATATTTCAAAAACAACTTGCTTTGTTTTTGGAGAACAGACTGGGGAGCCTCACTAGCTGGTGCAGTCATTCAAGAAAGGTGGAGGATGGTTCTGTGTGGTGTCAAAGGGCATCAGTCCTGAATGGGATTTATCAGTTAGATAGTTACTGTGACACATAGGGCTGGGCACATAGGGCTGGGCAATAAAACGGATTTTTACCGCCACCATCATTCAGTATAACCAGGGACAATTTTCCCATGTTGGTAAAACAACTAAACTTAATTCTGTATAATGTTTTTCCTGTGTTAGGGTGGCTGTTACTTCCTTCCCATTTAAGACACTGCAGCTTGGGTGTAATCACGTGATTCCACCGATCCAGTCAGAAACGTAAACAAAGAGAATGGCGGATGACCCCAGTAAAGAAGCGTCTAACACAGCTGTAAACAAAATTACATCACTTAATTCTGTAGAGTCAGGCGAGAGCAGAGATGAAGCTTAACGTGCAGAGAAGAGGTCAAAAGCGCGTTGTCAGAGTTGAGCATGCGGCAGATAGGTTTTGAGTGAGCGTGTGCAAGTTTAAATGATGCACATTTTTCTCACTGCATGCTCAGTTCGGTAGCACCAAAATCACGCCATAGATGGTGACAAAACAACACAAAATGCAAAGCTTGTTTAAAAACTGTCGGGGCTGCCAAAAGTGATTTATTTAATAAATTAATAATAAATAGGGGCATGCAGGTGGCGCAGTGGTTAGTGCGCACGACCCATGTACAGAGGCCTTCAGGGCAGATTATACTGTACTTCTGCAACCGCACACATCAAATGTCGCTTAGGTCTGGTCGCGAACCAGTTTGGCTGGTATCCTTCTGCACCGTTGGTCTGGAATTTCTAGGGACGCACAGCCGTTTCCCGCCAAAGCACAAGGGGGGGCCTATTCGAGAACTTCGGCGGTGCCACCGGGAGTGTTCCTCCAAAATAACAATGGCCCGTCTGCAAGATATCACGGTCACGGAGATGGATCTAGAGATGCTAGACATCGAAAAGAAACAGGTTGTGTTATTGGAGTTGGCAAAAAGACAGATTAACCTTGTAGTTGTCCATTATAGTTGTTCCTCGGTTTTTAAAAATGGCGCGCCCTGGCACTGAATCGAGAAGGACGACAACGCAGACGACTGGAAAGGCATACCAAGGACCAATCACAGCTGCTTTTTGTCTGCGCACTTCCACTTGAGGTCTGCGCGTGTTTGCGACTATCCCAGGCGTAGTCAGGAGTTTTTTGAGGTGCGTGACACTGGTTGAAGAACTTCTGCACAGGGGGCGTGGTCGCGCACAGAGACAGATTTGATGGTTGTAGAGGGTATGCGTCAGAAGCATATATTGGCCTGAAGTCCTTGACGCAGCCGACCCGGGTTCGAATCCGATCTGTGGTCCTTTGCTGCATGTCTCGCCCCCTCTCTCATACCCCCATTCCTGTCAGCCTACTGTCACTAGTGCCATACAAAAAAAAAAAAAAAGAACAGTCATTATAAGTAGGTCAGTTGCATTTCCTTGACATGCCTCTAGTCACGGGCACTTTTTAAATTACAGCTTATAGCTGAGCTCAAAGTGTTCTCATTGAAAATGGCAGGTGTTGTATTTGTCGATTTCTACGTAGACATTCATGCTTATCAGTGACCCGGTCCTATATCTTTCTTGGGGGGGAATATTCCCTTGAGTCATAAACTAGCTGCCCTGAACAAGATGTCTGACCAACAGACTTGTGTGTACAATTGAACCACTTTAACTGACTTGCGAAGAATAAAAGGGTGAAAAGCAGAAGGGAGAAAAGATAAACACACAGGAAGATATAGCTTTAACATTAAGAACAAGTGAATTGAATATTTGTCACATCTCTCAATTACATAACCGAACACTGTATTTGATTAATTATTATCCTCACACGGTCAAAAATATCCTTTATTTAAAGATTTGAAGGAATTATTTACTGTTTTGTTGCAATGGCTTTGGAAAGAACATGAGGTCTTGTTTAGTACTTCAGGTAGGAGTACCAGGAAGATCTCAATCTGGTGTCTACCCCTCAATCCATCACAACTACTAAGAAGAACCCCAATTCAGTCCAGCACACAGATTTGTAGAATCTTAACTTTTGTCACTTATTTATCCTTTACGGTAAATTCAGGTTGTCACAGCATTGGTTCAGAGAGGGGCATATCATCTGCTCGGTTGAAAGTTTAGGAATTAGAACCGGCTCAGCAGCAGGCAGAACAGCACCTCAGAGAAGAGATCTGGCCCCGACAGAGCCAAGTGCTATTTTGGTTGATTGACAGGCGGAGATTGCAGTCCCCTCCTCTCTTAAAAACAACGGGCAGTACCAGCAACAGATAAAGCTGTGTTTTTTTAGCTCAAGGCTTCTTGGTAGAGTTGAATGCAGCCACTTCACTAGCAAAGTAGGTATTTTTTTCTTTTTACTGAAGTCAGGGGAAAAAGTGCTCTTTGGGTTCTAAAAGGTGCAGACCAATGTTAGAAGGGAGTAAGCAGGTCAGGCATCAAAGAAAATCAAAAATTGGTATTGGCACAGCCTGATCAGTACAAGTTATGTATTGCACTGCAGTCACTTTGGTTACCATAGCAAAAATAACAGACCTTACCAAAAGCAGAATTGACCGTTTCAAAAACAGTCATCATCACAATGATAACAATATTTAAGACTATTGTGTATCTCAGGTTGCAATGAGTCGAATAGGATTACATTCTGGATAAAAGAAACTGACCGTTAGCATAATTTCAATTTTGACACTTCTAATTTTAAGTGTAGTAGCAGACATGCAAGAAAAGCTTTCATCATATCCAGCCCTTGAATATAAATCTATATGTGCTGGACTAAGTTAATCTCTTCTACTGATGTCCTGGGGGTAAAATTTACTACAGTGAAAACCTGTATTCCAGTTGAGATGTCATAGGCAGTCTTACTATCAACAGTATTGACTTGAATATGTTCCCTAACTCTTATCGGTGCCTGACAGCAGAAGAGCTGTTTCAAGGAAAGAGCAATAGATCTTTATCATCTCCAAAGAAAGAGGATGCAGAGATTATTGTAACTTACTGAAGGAAGGAGGATGATAAGGATATGTATTTTATCTATGTTGAAGAAAACATTGGTCCAGCTACCTCATTTTGTTCAATATCCATATTGCTTTTCTCTATGTAATGCATGATGCTTTAGAAAATAGATTAAAAAGAGTGCAAAACCGATTATTAAAAGCAATGCATAGCTTAATCTAAAATCACAAAACATTTCTTTTAGTTGCAGATCACAAAAATCATACACATATTTATATAAGTAAACCGAAAATCATGCAGTGACCAACAACTGAGTTAAAATTTCAGACAGTGATTGACTGCAACCCTGCTATGGACTGGCAACCTGTCCAGGGTGTACACCGCCTCTCGCCCATTGACTGCTGGAGATAGGCACCAGCACCCCTCGCGACCCCACTTGGGACAAGTGTGTCAGATAATGGATGGTTTCTCTTTGGGTTTTCAATTACACTAGGTACTTTGACTTAAAGTAAGTTTTTTTTTTTTGTTCATGAGATGTCATGAAGCATTTTGACACATTGGCAAACTATTGATACTGTGCCGATACTGTGTCACCAAATACTGACACCTGCTGGACATTTAAAAGCACTACAGGCAGCCTCTTTGAAAGACTATTCTGACACTGATTTGATGACCTATACTACGAATGAAGCCATTGTTTGCTATAATGTATTATTTTATTTCTTTGTTCAAACTTAAAATATGTTTAATATCTAAAGATGCAATTGATGAATGTGAACATGAAATGGGATAATTTAAGTGAGTATGTGTATAAGGTTGTTTGTGGACCAGGATTTATTTGTTTAAAATGACTACAGTAAGAACAGCAAACTATGTTTCAATATTAAATCGCTTTAAATTCAGATAAGTTAAGTGATAACTGAGATGAACTGGAAGACACAAGATGAATATAAAAACAAATATACAATGAAAATGGTCCAAAACAGTCACCAATTTGATGGGTGTGGTCTTAAAAATGTTGCCAATGTCAAGCATGTTTGACAGAAAGCACTGGAAACACTGTGTGCAGATTTGCTGCAAGTCACTGTCATCATTCTTGTTAGTCTTGATATTTTTAAGTGTTTCATATCTCCATGCAGACCATCTGATATTATGAAACTTACCCAGTTACACAAACGAGGTCCCATTTTCGTCACACAGCTTCTTCGGTGCAGATTTTTTTTTTTCGCACCACCTTTTTGTAAGTAAAACTGCAGCATCCTAACCACAGTGCAATTAAATGTCTCACAGTAAGGAACGGTCGATTTTACACAATTCTCCACTGTGTGCGTGGTGCACAAAATGTGCACAAGGGACTCTCCAACTGCAGCAACTTGCCTGAGCTTTGGCACAATGCCATTGTACACATGGGCGTAGGTTTGCATAGGGACCATAGGGACATGTCCCTTCCAAAATTTTGGACCAATCTATTTGTCCCTACCAATAATTCGATTTGAATAACATGTTTATATAAAATTTTTATAATTTACCATTCAGCGTGGTGGATCACACACAGCCACTGTGAGATCACAGCCAATTCTGTTTCTCTCACAGCTCCACTCCGTCTGAGTGCTACCCACTCTCATTGGTTATTCTGCCTCAAGTTCCGCCTTCTCTCTTCCTGATTGGCTGTTTTCTAGTCCGTACGTGTGTGTGCGTGCTTGGAGCATTAAATAAGAATTTTATTCACGCTAATTACTTAAATTAATATTAGGCTACTAAACTAGTCCTATGAAAGAAAGCTTAATTCTATCTACACTAAAACAGGTGAAAGCTGCTGATTGCTGATTCTTAGCCGCAGCCGACTGAAAAAGAAAATGTGAGGGTTTCCCTTTTAACAATACTTCATTGCAATTACTGTTTTCATTTTATGACGACCCTTTGAGGCAGTTCAGGGACAAATAGCAGGTGTTATTTCATTTATAGAGTATAACAACACAAGATAGCGCCTAAACATCTGCTATTTTTGTTTAGAAAGCATAATTATGGTTCAACATAATGTTGCTATTTCTTTGACTAATTATTTTTAAAAATAGGATAAAGACAATAACAGAGGAACACTATTTACATTGGTTTTATCTTACATAGAAGTCCACACAGTCCATAAGTTAATTAGTACAAACATTAGTGTTTGGTAAAAATGCTTGAATCCGGCTGTTCATTTTGGATATTATTACATTACAGACAAGATGGTGTTATATTTTCTTTTAATAATTGTTATAAGTGATTTTATATTGGAATAAATTTTGTCCCATTCTCAGTGTTGTGTTTTGTAGATGATGCCACTAAAGTAGTTGCCGTTCCTTGAATGTGTTATTTTGCAATGTTTCATGATACAGAGAGCATTTAAAAAATAAGAGTGTGTTTCATCTGTTTACCTTTGCACAATTCTATATCTTATAGAATATATCTGATAAACAACATCTAGTGTGTGTAGTGCTTTTAAAATTGGTATAAATGTAGCAACAAATGCTGCTTTTCTCTTTGAACGAAATGCACCCTGATGTTTACGTCAAGCATAAAAAAGCATGCATATTTTTGCATAGGTCAAATGACATTAAAGAAACTTTGGACCAATAGTGTCCCTATCAAAGTGGAAATCAAAGCTATGCCCTTGATTGTACATACTGACATTGACAGCAGCCCTGTGCACACCATGACCAACTTTGTTGTCGAGTTATCCAAGCCTGTGTCCTGGAAAATTCTCACAACTCCGTCTGTTATAGCCTGCGCGATTCTGTTGGCACCCAGTTCAAACAGTCCGATAAAGTCTAAGGTAAAGTCTCCGTCGCTCGACACAAATGCAATGTAAACAATTTCCTGCTCAGTTTTTGTGATGTCCTCAGATCCATTAAAAAGCAGCCCCCAAAAGTCAGGAGACTACAACTTGGCTCTTAACTCCCCGCTGATGGTGTGAGCGATACTCTGCCTGATCCGTGTGCCACCTTCACATGAATGATATGCACCTCCAACATTTACTACTAGCCGCTTCAGTAAAGGAATATCCTCGGAAAAAGGAAGACATGGGCTGAGCATGTTTAGCTTTATGGAACGCAAGTAGAAACATATTACGAAGAGCTTGCCGCTTTTCTTCACAATGGACATTTCTTCTCGATTAGCTTGTTTATTATCAATGGCTTGCACCACATTAATGTTCTCCTTGCTCTTTTCATGCTTGTCAAATAAAGGATGGTTGAAATTCTTTGAGCCTTTATAGAACGCTCCTGTTTTGTCTGCTAGGTTTGGATGCGAGCGGCAAATCTTGAAGCACATTTTTCTGAAAAAGTCTTTTCTTCAGCTCCGGCCCAGTTTGGCGTTTCTTTATAGGTGGCAGAACGCCAAAGAAGCTGCTTAATGTTTGTTGTTTTTTGGACATCTTAGACAGTGGTTCAAAATAGATGTTGATTAGCTGATGGTCAAGTACTACGCAAAGGCGCATAGTAATACAATTAATGTTATGTTTTCCTGATTTGTGTCTATGATTTGTGTCTATGAATAATCAGAGACGACATCTTCCATGATGGTCTTGGTGACAAGGAGAGAGAGACTACAGGCTAATTTTTTTTAATTACTTGTGTACGGTATGATGCCATAATTTTTCATTATTTAACTTTCTGACAAGATATTACTTCCTGATTCTCATGACTCCAGTTGAGCAAAAGCTTGCTGATAAGCTGTCAATGGAAATCAGCAGTGCTGAAGAAGAGAAACCTCTAAAACATGCAGGATGGTGGCCCTCGAGGATCAACTCGACATGATTTCCTTAGACACTGAACTTAAGAATTTGATCATCTGTTGGACATAGATTGGACAAAAAGCAGTAAAAAGGTGAAATAGTATCACTAAATCTGTCATAATAGCCCCTTTTCCACTAAAATTAAAGATTAAAATATCTAAAATTATTCCTAAGTAAATTGTTTTCTTTCTGTCCACTATTCCAGTGCTTTGAATGGCTGCAGAAAATGTATTTAATTCAACCTAATCACCATTAGGATGTTAAGAAAAATACATTACAGATCCAGTCCAGTTGGTGGTGGTTGTACTTCATATTATATGGTTTTCTTTAATAATCTCCTGTAGTGGATATGGAGATACATTGAATTAAAGATGCTCTGTTGTTGAGCAGTCTAATGAAGAGAATGCATGGGACTTTCCATAATGTTCTTTATTTTATGAAGATTTCTTCTTTGCAAATTAGAAGAGTTGCTCAGGCGTTTTCTTCAACTACTAGAAAAGTAGCTTACTCTCAAACACTCGCTAGTAGTCATCTCCATTTTAAATGCACAAGGTGCCTTGATATCGGGTTCATGTAGGTTGTAAAAAAATCAGATTTTCTTTGAATTTATCTATTTAATATGACAATACTGTTAAAACCACAGACACTTTAAAAATCACATGGGGATGGGGCAAAATCCAGATCTCATTGGAGGTAAAAATATCAGATTTCAGCAATTCTTACCGCCTTTAAAAAGTCCGATAGGAGTATATGCAAAAAAAAAAAAGATTTGTTATGCATTTGCCATCAATGTCAACATGGCCTAAGACAGCTTTATTTAGACTGAGAAATCTCAGCAAAACCCCAATTTATGAAATATTCACTACAGCTGTTGTTTAGTGGTTTGTTCCTATCATTCCTGTTACACTGGTAAACTGAGAGCAAGACACTGGTGGCATTTAAATTTCATAGGAAAACATGCTTTAAAACCTTTTCAGCTTAGAGTCCCTGCATAGCTTTTCCTCATCTGTCAGTTTAGCTCAGCTTTATTTATGTAGCTTTTCACCAACTAGTCTAACTCATATTGTTTAATGAACCACATCTTGTTATAAAAAGTGGGGATTATTTCAGAAGCTCCTGCAATTTAAAGTCGCAACAACTCTGTTAATGTTTTAAACAAATGTCTGCAATAAATGTTCTCAAATTAAGGTGCTTGTTAAATTCTCCAGCCACTGACAAATTGATAAAAGAAATACTGCCTTTTCATGTTCGGCTAAAAAGGAAATATCTAATTTCAATGAACTCTCCAGTTTTTAGTGACTTCTTTCCTTGTAGCCTCTTTTGAAATCCCATCTGCCCTTTGATGTCAGATATATGCAAGTAGGTTGAAGTATAGTTTCAATAAGTGAAAACATAACTCTAGAATACTTTGTCAAACGGGAGAGTCTTTTTAGAGGTGTGCATAAAGAAAATGCTTTTAAATGCTTACATTAGATGTCAGATACCTGGCAGTGAATGAATAATAGTCTTTGTCCACTTTGGGTCTAACAATCATAATTCCTCTATTATTATCTTGCCACTGACTGCGGAGAAAGTATCCCACTTATCAGTGGGGTATTGTTGATCTAATGGGCCTGGGGTGTCAATGAAGCCAAAGTAACTGCAAATGCACTTTAGCCACTGTCTGCTACAGAAGCATTGAGATGAAAGCATAAAGGGTGCAACTATCAAAATTGATTCGTAGTAGTTTTTCTTTTTTTACAGCAAGCATCAGTTAACCATTTTAATTCCAAGAACTTTATCTCAGATATACGTAGAATTCAAACTTCACATTGTAATCGCTAGCTTTATCTAATGTGACATCATGACATCAGTGAGTGCAGTAGTCTATGCCTGTAAACGTATCATACATTCAGACTTCAATTTATGGTTGTTCTTTTTTTTATTTGCTCTCTTTGTTTTTTTTGTTGTTTTTTTTCCTTGTTTTTATTCCAGGTCATTGACTTGTTTTTACTTATTCACTTTAATATTTTCTCAGTTGGCCACCCTTAAGAGATGCTAAAAGTATATTCTGAGAAAAAAAAATAGCTCTATGTCAAAATGAGATACACAAATACAGACTGTCATTAGAGGGAGAGCTGTTTGAAGATCCAAGCTGCCCTCAGTCCCATCACAACATTGTGCATGTGTCTGAAAATCATCTGTGATGAAAGTCAATTCATTTGAAATTTAAAGATTCATTGCATTTACATGTTATGTAATCCTTATTATCATCTTGTTTAGGATTTCCCAAATTTAGCCAGTGTTTTCTTCATGAACCTATGAGTCTAAAGCATGAATTAGACGCAGCAAATCAGTGATAAAATAAATGTGTCAGCATAGACCATAATAATAAAAAAAACAACCTGGCATTTAAATTAGTGAAAGACTTAATCTTTTCCCTTTTTTCTGCATTATCTATTCTAATAGCTATGATGTAGATAAAGTAATTTCTTTGGTGATTAATAGGTCAGGAACTGAAAATATTGCATTCAAACTCTCACAGAACCATAACTGCGAGAAACATAACTAGCAGGTCATATTTGTGTGTGTATATATATATATATATATATATATATATATATATGTATTTTTTTTTTGTTTATATAAGTCAGATAACCAAACCAAACTAGCCCCACCAGCCAAAATCAATTTTCCCTGCGAGTGGTCCAGCCTCAATCAATGCTCCAGGCCCTAGAAATGGCGGGCCAATCACAACGCAGAGATGTGTTTTGAATTTCTGGACGCAAAGTGGGCGGGGTTTTAAGGGCGTCACGACAAAGCTGTTTGACGCTGGAGAAAGCACAACAAGGAAGATGTCAACAACTATTGAACATTATGGCATCAAGGATTAGACTAGGGTTTTTTTTTTTGTTTAAACGTGAGCAAGAAGAAGCTCTATGCACATTAATTTTAAGGAGGATGTATTCGCCATTTAACTGACAGGCTGTTTGTTTACACTCCCCCACCAGCTTTATGTCGCACTTACTAAGTCACAGTTAGTTGCGCTCACTGGTCATTGGTGAGCTTTGTTCAATAGGCACAGACATGGTTTGAAAAACAACGGGTTGTTCTCATTAACAATCTTCCGATGTCTCATTCATTGGGGCCAGACTAAATCACACATTGAATCTCACATTAAGTCTAGTTTATAAAGTTAAAACCAAACTTATATACAATAAAGTATACATTTAAAAAGGATTTTAGACAGGATACTTTGGTGAAAGGAAAAAAAAAAAAACATGTCCTGATCCAGTACAAGAAGTTTGAGTGGGTGAATGTAAGTAAACAGATGCTTCAGGGAACATTCTGTTTTTGGTGTGAATATGTCATCATTGACAACTGATGAATTTAGCCATTGCATCAGAAATATTGCGTCCGCTACAATTGTACTACTGTCAATCATAAGACTTCCTAGATAATTAATCAATTAAATCCTGCATTCTGAGAACCTGCCAAATTCTCCTTTGCAGAAATTTGTGTTGATGTATGACTGTATGATTTGTCTTTTTTACATAATCAGAAAGATACTGTCATGTATAAGAGAGAAAAAAAAATGTTTTTTTCCAAGTAATCACATTAAATCATGTTTTTTGCCCATATGCAATGCACATCTGGCTTTTTTGTGGCATTTCCATATGGTACTAAAGCAAATACATATTCAATAGTTTTTAGTAGTTAATTGCATTTGCACTTTAGTCACAATGTAACAAAACACAAATTTGAAACTGCAGTGGCACCAAGTACAATAAACCTGATTATAACACTCACATTTGAAAGCAGGATTTCATGATTTGCTTTAGGTGGTGGTAATACACTTAAAGTGGGTTTGCCAACAAACAGAAGAGAAGGTTGCAACTAGCATGCAGATCGATTCAAGGAAGTAACTGAGGTAATACACAAGCAAGCTTTCAAGGTCATGAAACAGGTGAAACACTGGAGAGAAAGATCTACATGCATGTGGTTTGTGCAATAGAAAACAAAATACTTTTTCAAATGCCATATCTAGACACAATCAGTT
>NW_015150559.1:297120-301444 GCF_000732505.1 Cyprinodon variegatus
ACATGTAGTTAAACTAATAGCTTCGCTACATGTAGCGGTGCTACTGCTCATCACTGTTGTTTACAGTCACAGACATCAACAGTTATTTCTTCTACATAATAATTCATTCAATCTCAACTGTCTCACAGTTTGATGTCATTTTCAGCACCAACTATCATATCTCATCTCATCTTATCTACAAAGTTCTTTTTTGATATTTTTAAAGGTTAATTTCTTTTTTTTATTTCTGTTTTATGTTCCTACTCTTTGTATAGATGTGCTCCACCTGGAAGCTTTCAGAGTAAAATTTCACTGTTTTCTGTTTTGATGATCTTTTTTAGACATGTTATGACCTATGAAATTCCTTATTAACTGTTTTTGGAAACTATGTTGGCCAAATAATTTCTATCCGTTGTCTTCTGTTGCTTTATTTTGATAATTTGTGCAACTGTTAGACTCTGGGAAACTCAGTTAACAGTCCAACAAGGTGTAGCTGTGCATTATATATTTTATTACACTGGAAACGATCAAAATCTAGATAAGTAATTTTTTAAAGAAGTGATTTTTTTTCAATTGAGAAAGTAAAAGAGACATTTTGCCAATGGAACAAGACAATTTACATTTAAAATAAAAAAACACAATTGAGTTTTCTTATTTCAAGTGCATCTAAATATGTTATTTTAAGAGTAAAAATACTCAAATCATCTAATTAACCTACTCAAATTAGGGTAAACACATATAATTTAAAAAATGTTTACTTATTTCTAGATGTTTTTTCTAGTAATAGAGCAGTGGTCAGGCAACCCAAAAGTTAGATGATTTTCTGTCATTTATGCTTATATCAATGACTTTGTTAAACATGACCGGGATAAACATTCCCCCAAATTAAGAACTGAGTGATCAAACTATATGATGTAATTCAGAAAAAAAATATTTTACTATATACTGTTTATTTCTTTGCATCTTGACCTATAAAGTAACTGACTGTATTTATTCACTTATTCTGCACTGTACAGAGGTCCATGTTGGACTCCAGTTTTCATCTTTGAAAAGTAACTGGCATTTTGTATTATACCAGACATGTTGACATGCTTAAAAGAGATTAACAAATCCAAATTTATGAATCCCCAGATACCCCCAGACGTTGCAAGCATATGTCTGCAGTTTTAATCTTCTTCTGTTTACACAGTTTTACAATCACCATACATGAAAGTGGGAGAGAGGGGGAAGGTCATAGAGAAAACATTTAGTTTAAACTCCCGCATGGTGTCTCCTGGTCATCTAAGCCTTTTTATCCCCAAAATATTTCTGGATCTTTATTTAAATCCTTGCACTAATCATGCTCCATTCAGTCTTTGCTAATATCTGGAGTCTTGCAGCTGTCATGCAGTTCTACCTTTTTGCGTTTGTAGACAAAGATTAGATGATGCCACCCCAAATACACACCCCACCCACCCGCCACACACACAGACACACGCATACAACCCAACCAGAATCCTTACTCTGCTCAAACTGTATTATATTAGGAAGCATGTACAGTTCATTTATATTCTGTGACTTTGTCTCCCACATGCTGAGGCTTTAATATAATCCTGAATTACATAGATGGGTTCACTAATAACCAATTTTGGTTTAATGTTCTTATTTAACACTGTGTCCTACAGTAAATCTAAAGGCAGGTTTAAGCTTTGTTTAATTTATTTTACTTCACTACTAAACATGGACTGTTAGGAGAATCATGTTATGTAACCTTCTATAAAAAAATAACTGTGGTTGTATTCTAAAATTACGACTCATTGTAAAAAGAAAATAACATTTTGACATTAAACATACAATACCTGGTTTAAAAAAAACAAGCTTTTATACAATAACCCAGGTTGCCTATCTCAGCCTAAACGTACCAAAATTGTCCCCACTCCACCCTCTTCAAATCATAAAAATTGAAATCAAGCATTTGTGCTAACTTTGTGTTTTATACATTATTTCCAGAATTAAACTTCATATGTGTCAATCAATTACATCTGTGGTGTTTTTTTTGCTTCTGTTAGGTTAACATCATTTTGTGTTCTGCTTTCCTTCAGTTTCATTACCAACTGGATATTGCCTTTATGACTTACAAACTGTCTTGAAATGGGTTTTTTTTTTGTTTAAACGTGAGCAAGAAGAAGCTCTATGCACATTAATTTTAAGGAGGATGTATTCGCCATTTAACTGACAGGCTGTTTGTTTACACTCCCCCACCAGCTTTATGTCGCACTTACTAAGTCACAGTTAGTTGCGCTCACTGGTCATTGGTGAGCTTTGTTCAATAGGCACAGACATGGTTTGAAAAACAACGGGTTGTTCTCATTAACAATCTTCCGATGTCTCATTCATTGGGGCCAGACTAAATCACACATTGAATCTCACATTAAGTCTAGTTTATAAAGTTAAAACCAAACTTATATACAATAAAGTATACATTTAAAAAGGATTTTAGACAGGATACTTTGGTGAAAGGAAAAAAAAAAAAACATGTCCTGATCCAGTACAAGAAGTTTGAGTGGGTGAATGTAAGTAAACAGATGCTTCAGGGAACATTCTGTTTTTGGTGTGAATATGTTATCATTGACAACTGATGAATTTAGCCATTGCATCAGAAATATTGCGTCCGCTACAATTGTACTACTGTCAATCATAAGACTTCCTAGATAATTAATCAATTAAATCCTGCATTCTGAGAACCTGCCAAATTCTCCTTTGCAGAAATTTGTGTTGATGTATGACTGTATGATTTGTCTTTTTTACATAATCAGAAAGATACTGTCATGTATAAGAGAGAAAAAAAAATGTTTTTTTCCAAGTAATCACATTAAATCATGTTTTTTGCCCATATGCAATGCACATCTGGCTTTTTTGTGGCATTTCCATATGGTACTAAAGCAAATACATATTCAATAGTTTTTAGTAGTTAATTGCATTTGCACTTT
Organism: Cyprinodon variegatus; assembly: GCF_000732505.1. Classification (NCBI taxonomy): domain Eukaryota; kingdom Metazoa; phylum Chordata; class Actinopteri; order Cyprinodontiformes; family Cyprinodontidae; genus Cyprinodon; species Cyprinodon variegatus. The sequence goes on from NW_015150559.1 coordinate 300,069, forward strand.
AGTCACAATGTAACAAAACACAAATTTGAAACTGCAGTGGCACCAAGTACAATAAACCTGATTATAACACTCACATTTGAAAGCAGGATTTCATGATTTGCTTTAGGTGGTGGTAATACACTTAAAGTGGGTTTGCCAACAAACAGAAGAGAAGGTTGCAACTAGCATGCAGATCGATTCAAGGAAGTAACTGAGGTAATACACAAGCAAGCTTTCAAGGTCATGAAACAGGTGAAACACTGGAGAGAAAGATCTACATGCATGTGGTTTGTGCAATAGAAAACAAAATACTTTTTCAAATGCCATATTGGTATTTTGATTTTTAGTAAAATCGTTCAGCCCTAGTTGTTAGTTTGTCTACTTTCTATATGGTCATAAAAATTTGTTTAGATTTTAAATACTTGCCCTGGCTCTGACTACAAATATACACAGACCTCTGTACAACTTTAGTGGTAACCGCTCCTGGGAAGGCAATTCCAAATAGTTGTGCTCCGTTATTTTCTTACCTTTCTAAATATCGTTATGATGTGTTCACAATAGTTTCAGAGTCCACCATCAAAAATTTGATAATACTGGGAGGCCAGCATCATTACTCCGTCTCCAAAGTGTGTGTGTGCTGTTTGACATAAGCATTCTCCATCTGTGCTTGTGGGTTGCTTTGGAGCAGTGAACCATTCAGACTGAGGACTGATGACAGTGGCATATGAATATTAGTATGAACAACCCTCAAGAAATTCACATTTACATCAAAAAACTCGCTGTGTGTACATAGCCATATTTAGACCACTGTAGTTTACCACTGCTTTTGGCCTAATGATTCATATTGTTTTAAAATAGACTTTTTGTTTACCAGTGTTGGGCAAGCTACCTGTCCAGTGTAGTGAGCTAAGCTATCAGTTACACAACAATAAATTAAGCTTCACTACACAAAAGCTACCACCTAATAAATTATAGCAAGCTAAGTTACACTAATGTGTTAACAGTAGCTTAACTACATCAGAAGCTACTTAATGTTGTACCAACCTAATATCAATTCAAAATGAGTCTGACACACTGGTTAAAACATTTATTAAAGATCAGCCAATGACATAACACAGTGTAAAAATTGCTTTATGATCAGCATAATAAAAAAAACTGAAGTAATTACTAGTAGACAAACCAGTAAACAATCTGCTGTTATTAGAACCAAATTAAAGGTACGGTGTAGTGTTCTACACATCGAGACATGGCTATGAGTTTGCATTCAATGGACATCTCTAGGGAAAACAAAACCCTACAAAAGGCATCTTATTTCTTTAGGGTCTTTAGGGTCGATTCAAGTAACAAATAAAACTGTTTACAAAAAAGGTGAAAAAATAAAGAAACTAATTAATATA
>NW_015150559.1:302065-325085 GCF_000732505.1 Cyprinodon variegatus
AATGCGAGAATGTCCAACGAATAACTCCGATTGTTGTTTCAAAATAGAAAAGCTGCTTTCATTTCTTAGTTATGCCCTGAATTTTGTAGCGTTTGTGGACGCTACGTCGCTACTTGATAAAAATAATAACGTCACTACTGGAAAGTTACTTGATAAATAAAGCAGCGACTCTACGGTCAAGCTACAGGAACATGTAGTTAAACTAATAGCTTCGCTACATGTAGCGGTGCTACTGCTCATCACTGTTGTTTACAGTCACAGACATCAACAGTTATTTCTTCTACATAATAATTCATTCAATCTCAACTGTCTCACAGTTTGATGTCATTTTCAGCACCAACTATCATATCTCATCTCATCTTATCTACAAAGTTCTTTTTTGATATTTTTAAAGGTTAATTTCTTTTTTTTATTTCTGTTTTATGTTCCTACTCTTTGTATAGATGTGCTCCACCTGGAAGCTTTCAGAGTAAAATTTCACTGTTTTCTGTTTTGATGATCTTTTTTAGACATGTTATGACCTATGAAATTCCTTATTAACTGTTTTTGGAAACTATGTTGGCCAAATAATTTCTATCCGTTGTCTTCTGTTGCTTTATTTTGATAATTTGTGCAACTGTTAGACTCTGGGAAACTCAGTTAACAGTCCAACAAGGTGTAGCTGTGCATTATATATTTTATTACACTGGAAACGATCAAAATCTAGATAAGTAATTTTTTAAAGAAGTGATTTTTTTTCAATTGAGAAAGTAAAAGAGACATTTTGCCAATGGAACAAGACAATTTACATTTAAAATAAAAAAACACAATTGAGTTTTCTTATTTCAAGTGCATCTAAATATGTTATTTTAAGAGTAAAAATACTCAAATCATCTAATTAACCTACTCAAATTAGGGTAAACACATATAATTTAAAAAATGTTTACTTATTTCTAGATGTTTTTTCTAGTAATAGAGCAGTGGTCAGGCAACCCAAAAGTTAGATGATTTTCTGTCATTTATGCTTATATCAATGACTTTGTTAAACATGACCGGGATAAACATTCCCCCAAATTAAGAACTGAGTGATCAAACTATATGATGTAATTCAGAAAAAAAATATTTTACTATATACTGTTTATTTCTTTGCATCTTGACCTATAAAGTAACTGACTGTATTTATTCACTTATTCTGCACTGTACAGAGGTCCATGTTGGACTCCAGTTTTCATCTTTGAAAAGTAACTGGCATTTTGTATTATACCAGACATGTTGACATGCTTAAAAGAGATTAACAAATCCAAATTTATGAATCCCCAGATAACCCCAGACGTTGCAAGCATATGTCTGCAGTTTTAATCTTCTTCTGTTTACACAGTTTTACAATCACCATACATGAAAGTGGGAGAGAGGGGGAAGGTCATAGAGAAAACATTTAGTTTAAACTCCCGCATGGTGTCTCCTGGTCATCTAAGCCTTTTTATCCCCAAAATATTTCTGGATCTTTATTTAAATCCTTGCACTAATCATGCTCCATTCAGTCTTTGCTAATATCTGGAGTCTTGCAGCTGTCATGCAGTTCTACCTTTTTGCGTTTGTAGACAAAGATTAGATGATGCCACCCCAAATACACACCCCACCCACCCGCCACACACACAGACACACGCATACAACCCAACCAGAATCCTTACTCTGCTCAAACTGTATTATATTAGGAAGCATGTACAGTTCATTTATATTCTGTGACTTTGTCTCCCACATGCTGAGGCTTTAATATAATCCTGAATTACATAGATGGGTTCACTAATAACCAATTTTGGTTTAATGTTCTTATTTAACACTGTGTCCTACAGTAAATCTAAAGGCAGGTTTAAGCTTTGTTTAATTTATTTTACTTCACTACTAAACATGGACTGTTAGGAGTATCATGTTATGTAACCTTCTATAAAAAAATAACTGTGGTTGTATTCTAAAATTACGACTCATTGTAAAAAGAAAATAACATTTTGACATTAAACATACAATACCTGGTTTAAAAAAAACAAGCTTTTATACAATAACCCAGGTTGCCTATCTCAGCCTAAACGTACCAAAATTGTCCCCACTCCACACTCTTCAAATCATAAAAATTGAAATCAAGCATTTGTGCTAACTTTGTGTTTTATACATTATTTCCAGAATTAAACTTCATATGTGTCAATCAATTACATCTGTGGTGCTTTTTTGCTGCTGTTGGGTTAACATCATTTTGTGTTCTGCTTTCCTTCAGTTTCATTACCAACTGGATATTGCCTTTATAACTTACTAACTGTCTTGAAATTATTATTTTTTTTTTGTCTAATATGTAGACATCAAACAGGTGATGTTCTAAGTTTTTTTCCTCTTCCCACTGCAGACCAATGTGGCAGAAGACAGATATATTTTGGTGGGTCAGGTGATCAGGTCAATAAGGGGGGAAAAAGGGAAAGTTAATTCTTTAATTAACGCATTGGCCTCTTTGTTTTGTATAAATAAAGAACCTAACAATATGTTATTTACTGATGAAAATAAATGGGATAAAGTGATTCTAATCTTTCATATGCTAAGACAGTAACAATGTTATCAAACCTGAATGATCTGTAATATAATTGTAATATGACTATGGATGAATATGACTGCAAATACTAAGTAAACATTATCTGATGGGGAGGCTTTTAGCTAGGAAAATTCCATAGGTTGTACACCCTGGTATATCAAATACCGCATTTAGACTTTGCATGGCTCAGGCTCATGTATGTCCTGCATTTTGAGGTGGAATGCAGCTTTTGTCTTTGTTACAACACTACTTTTGTCCTGATTATGGGAAGTATGTATGCTTCACTAGAGGTGGACATTTTATAAGGAAGACATGAGATCATTTTAAGGTACAATACTATGTTTTATTGGTTAATTTAAATGGATCTTCATCCATCCATCCATCCATTATCTGACACGCTTGTCCCGAGTGGGGTTGCGAGGGGTGCTGGTGACTATCTCCAGCAGTCAATGGGCGAGAGGTGGGGTACATCCTGGACAGGTCGCCAGTCTTTCGCAGGGCTCAAATAGATCTTGTAATTGTTAACTGTCAGAGTTGGAATAAAATTCTTTCAAACACACAAAAGAAATAGTATCTACTCTGTTTTTAAAGAACAATAGGAAAATAAGAGTGCTAAATTGATACCTTACTTTAAGCTAATATTGCAAGACATTCCCAGCAATTCCAGGTTGAAACCAGTGATAATTCAATGTTAATTTTAACACAATATTTAATGCAAGTCACATTTCTTACCTGATTGCTCTGGAAATTGGTCTCTCACAAACTTGTTTGCAAATTCCTTATCAGTTATCTTAAAAAAAAAGATGTATTGCTTTAGAGATAAAACAGCATGTTTTATCTCCAAAACAGTTCATTTCAGTTCAAGTAAATAACAACTGTTAATGTCCAAAGGGCAAAATTACCGCTCTGTTATCCACAAATAACATCCATTTATGGATCTTTTGGAAATGAAAACTTCAATTATTGAAGAACCATGAAAAATTATGAGGCATCAGTTTGATATTTGCTGCAAATTTAGTACAGATTGTGTCCCCCCCCCCCTTCCCAGTTGCCCTAAACATTAGCTGTTTTTTTCCCCCAAATATTCGGAGAGTATTGTCCCACAAAATAAACAAACAAACAAACAAAAAAAACTTCTATGTTTACCAGGCATTCAATGAGGTTTTGGAAACTTTTCATAGTTTCAAGCTTATCTGATTGCAAACAGTGAAGTGAGCATTTTCATGCAAATGAAGTTGTCTGTAGTGACATTAGATATTCCACCATTAACAGTGTCCATTCATGCTGCGTCACACCGACGTATGACAATAGGATGCGATTCTTGCAATTTGTGAGATGTGAGCTTAGCAGGAAATAATGCAAGACTAGAAGGGGAGACAAGTCGAGTGAAGACAGGATCGGCAAAGCTTGAACATTTAAACTAAGTTTCCTGGGGAAAATTAGGTCATCCCAAAGTACAATTTCTAATATTTTTAGTAAAGGGGGTACAATGCAGTTTCGCAAAATGTAAAATGTTTGATATGCAACACAGCACCTCCTGATGCAATATATGGTTCTGTTGTGCACTAAAACCAAAACAATATGCTGTGTTTACTGTTTATGCTGCATGTGATAATGCTCGTATTGATGCACATTCGAAACAGTGTGGATTCGCAGATGTAGGGAACATGTAAAAAGTAATGAGAATGGCCACATACAAAAAAAAAAATTATTCATTCAGCCTAATTGAGGCATTTATTTTAGGATATTGTCCCGTGAAGATGCTTACACCACTAGGCTAATTCCTGGTTCTTTTGTCTGGAGTGATCACTCTCTTAACACTTGTTCTTAGTAAACAGCTCTTAACCAACACTTCATTTTTAAACATCACTTAACATAATTCCTAGTTTAGCAGAATAAGAATAGAATTTTATAATAATGAGCTGATGTTGTCAAGGTCAGAGAACTCAAAATGAGCTATGAATTACATTTCCGATGTATTCATATACAACAGTGATATCTATAAACTATGTGTCACACCAAGTTGGTGTCTGCCTAATAAAGTATGTCATTATTTAATGTCCAAAAAAATAAAATATAAAAAAAAGTCCAATCCCTACATTTATCATGGCATGCTTGCTCTACACTGCCTCAGCCACAAAGCCACAGACATTTCCCCTTTATCAAACCTGGAACTTAAGTTGAACTGTATTATTATTATATTTAAAGAATATTATATCTATATAGGCTTCCCAGTATCTTACTTTTCTTTTCCCTCTACCTTGTGACTTAGCAAAGAAAATGATTACTTCTATCTTGGAAAAATTGATATCTTGCTTCAACTAATTTGATTCTTGAGGGAGATTAAATGAAAAATAGAATTTATATATTATACTCTGTGTCATGCCTGCCAACACGGGTGGACAACCAGTTCAGTTCTCTCAGGCCAACTTATGGCCAAGAGCACATTTTCATTTTTTACAGTGTTTCTTTTGCGAGAAACACTGTACCTTGTCTTGATATTGCAGGAAAGTTACCCCACCTCCAATAGGAATAACCATTTGTAAATAATGGGGAAGTATACCTGTCTATTATATTTAATAACCTAGGTATTTTAGGGTTTAAAAAGTCTTTCTATGGATAATACTGCGTTCATTTTACTAATAAACAGGAGCATTTACACATTTTTTGTTAGCTGCAAGGAAGCTGGGGAGGAAGACTGGTGCCTTAGTTACTTGTTTTGTAGTAGTTTATCTTAGCGAGCTAGTCCTGATAGCTCCACAGCCCACAGGTTCAACATAGTTTGAAATGATATATTTTGACACACCAGCCTTAGAGCACATTGACATACGCTAGGCTGATGTATACTGGGCCCACTGGCCCCCTCTGATCACTGTCGGTCAGCAATGCAGGTAGTGTCTTGCTGTAGCACCTCAATGCTGGTTGCAATGTGGTGTAACCAGGAACCCTGCAGTTGTAGGAAGAACTCCTGCATCCTAGGCCACCGTCGTTTCTTATTTTGTGCTTCAGTAAATATTGTAAATGTGACTAAAAGTGCTTGCCACATGTTGATTCATATTCTTTGCTGAGAAAAGATTGTAGTAAAAGCAATCTCCATCTCAAAGGTTTGTGTAGAAACAGCCACAGATATTTGAACTGTCTTTCTAATGACTACAATATCCATTCAGGCATAATGTTGCATCTAATTTATCAATTGAATGTGCTTCATTTAAATTAAAACTGTAACAGCCTTAGCTTAAGAACTACAAACAATCATTTTAATCATTCCTTGTAACAATTCAATTTAATAGACCTAACACCTATACCTAGCCAGCTGTTGTAAAAATAGCCAGCCACCTGCAGAAACCATCCACAGAAACTAGGGTTGTTTTCTGGGACCATTAGGAGCTCTATGTGTTTCCACTGCATCTACAATGGTGAAAACAAAATTACCAAGCTAGAACTCTATTCTAAAACTGGTAGGAAGCATTAACTTTTTCCATTAACCAGGAACTTTTGTATTGAGTTTTTGGGAGGGAGAGTGCTAGAAGTTTTGAAATTGTACATATTTTTTCCCTCCATAATAAATTAGTCATATCCATACAGAGTAGACTACAGTTTATACTCTGTTTTCTGTTAACTTAAGAAGAATTAATTTCGTTTTTGGCACTGTGGTGTAATTCCTTCCTATGTATTGCTATATTCTAACAAGATTTTTAATTGTTTGTTTAGTTAGACAAAACTAGAAAGAGTAAGTTTAATTCTGTTGTGTAGATTCACTGAAGAGACATCTCTTAGGTTTTAACCCCTTAATATATGCGGGTGTTAAAAATCTCCTTTAAAATTTAAATAATTTTATGTAAGTTTTACAGAGTAAGCACTGTAAAATTATTCATCCCTTAGAGACCAATGCTGATCTCTTACTTCTCCTCTCCTAACATCAGTAGGACACCAACGTTTGCATTAATTCCTTGAAATCCTTTTATAATTTGTGACGGTTCCAAATATCAAGGACTTCAGGCATATGTTTGATCTGTTTAATCATCTGAAGTTACCTGAAGCTGAAGACAAGAAATTTAACAGATGCCTCTAATCTTTTCTTTTAATTGCTGTGACAAAACCATCAGTTATAGTCGTATTGCTGAAAATTGAAAAACACTGGTCAACCTGGTTTTTCATCTGGAAACACCTGAAGGACATTTTAAAACGCCATTTAAAATCTTGTGCATTATAATTTTGGTAATTGATACATAGTTGATGCCCCTTGTTTTATGTATCCTGTGCTTCTAACTGTTGTTTATTTTCTTCTCTGCAGCATGTGAATTAATGAACCAGGGGATTCTTGCTCTGGTTACATCTACGGGTTGCGCAGCCGCAAGCGCCTTGCAATCTCTTACTGATGCAATGCACATCCCACACCTCTTCATCCAAAGAAATGGTGATGGTGGACCTCGCACTGCCTGCCAACTTAACCCCAGCCCAGATGGAGAGAGCTACACTCTGGCTGCCCGTCCACCTGTTCGCATCAATGACGTCCTGCTGACCCTCGTCTCAGAGTTTCACTGGCAAAAGTTTATCATCTTTTACGAGAGTGACTACGGTAAGCAAAAATACAACAATTAAGCCTATTACTTAATATATATTATAAGCATGAAATCTATGTACCCTCAGTAGCTTTATTTACATGTAAATGTTCCACAACCATCTATAGAGAGAGATTGAATTTCTAGAATGACAAGCTGAAAGAGTATGCCCAATAGGAAAAAAAACAGGCACTGTGTTTCAAATGTGTGAGCCTGTGTGGAAAACGTTTCCTGTTGTTAGCTGATATGAGTGGTACCCAGAGTGGTCTTTTGCATCTACACCCTCTCTCCTTCAAGATTTGTTCTTTGCAATTAGAAGCGGTTTTCTGCATACTTTAGCCTAAATGGATGCTTATTTGAGTTGCGGTTGCCTTTTTATCATCTCCAACCCATCTGTCAATTTTCTTTTTACACTAAAAATACCCTTTTATCCACACAATTGCTGTGTAGCGGTTGTGTTCTTTTTTGTTTTTTATTCCTTGTAAACCTGAGAAATGGCTGAGAATAATTTCAGTATTTCAGCAGTTTAAAAAATATACAGACCAAGCTTTCTAGCACTAGTAACTATGTCATATTCTTTCTTCCTCCATTCTAATGTTTTGTTTAAACTTTTAGTAAGTCCCTCTACATGTGTTTAATTTATTTGACTGATTGATTTGCTGTGTGAATCAACAAGAAAATGAAATAATGTACCTAAGAAAGAGAGGGCTGAGTTTAAATGTAATGTAGATATGTAGTTTTACACTCTATGTCTTGTTGTTATTTCTCGTGGTTCCATGAAGTGTGCTCCCAACATTTGAAGAATAACCAAAAAAATTAATTTCCCACTGTGTAGAAAGTGTAGGTCTGTAGGGAGATCTGTTAATCTCTATAGTTCCTCTTGCTAACTAACGTGGGGGCTTCTTTTGCATCTGTCATACAAGTCGGGTTAACATGTTTATAAGCATCTGTTTTTGCTATAGCTTTTCTTTATAATTGTCTGACTGTCAGCCTGTGAGGAGCTATCTTGTTACCCTCTTTTGATAACTTAAGTCTGGCATGTTTTTCTAACACCCTTTTTTTTATGAGTCTCTGTGGCTAATTAGTTGCTCGTCTGTCCCACCAGTGAGCTGTTTGTGTATCCATCTGCAGACCAGTGGATCTGTCTGCATTCATTGTGAAACAATTGCCCTGTTGATCTCAGATATAAAACAGTAAAAAGAAAAATATGTTAAGCTGTTATTAGAGTTAAGAAATGAATACATGCAATTGGCGTTATACAATCTTTGAAGAGATCATGTCATTGGTAGAAGTACCCTTTAGTATTGCTTCAAAGAGACAGAGGTTCAGCCAAATAATGAATAAAACCTAGTTGCCTGTGCAAGCACAGTTTTGTTTTGAATGCAAAGTAGATATGGTTTAGCAGAAGGAGACGTGTGTAAAAATGCAGGCCTTTTTGGATTTTAATGTTACAGCATGTGCTCTTGAGAGGCAAACAAGCCACACTGCTGTACTGAAATACATGGTTTTATTTACAGTTAAACTGAAAAAAAATTCAAACAGTCAAGCATATGAATACATAACAAGGTTAAGTTTAAGAAATTCAGGCACTCCGTCTCTCAATGAGAAAAAAAAAGCTGGTTGGTAAAGAGCAATTTGACGTAGAAGCAACTCAAACTGTGGAGCTTTTAGATTGCTATTGGAAGTGCCTTCTACTATAGACATAATAATTTATTTTTCTATTTTCATATTTCTGTTAAATACTTAGGTTCACTCCTTAATCCTACTCTTCCTCAGTAGAACCGAATACCTAACTTCTGTTTGCTTGCTCTGGCACTTAGAACCACTTCTTGTCTACCAACTGTGGCTGCTTATTGAACCAGATATCCCCTTGTTGCATGTGGAGTTGGTTGGTAACTATCCATATAAAATGCATGGTAATAATTGAATGGGATTAGAAAATATCTGCTCAGCTAAAGTTAAACTAACAAATTTTTTGTCTTGTCTTCAGTGTTACAGAGCAATAACGCCTGGTAAGCTGCAGTACTTCAGTCTAAGGCTATGTTCACACAGCAGCCTGAAGTGACCCAAATTTGATTTGCAACCTATATCTGATCTTTTCATGACAGTCTAACAACACTATATCCAATTTTTTTCCATGCAACCCAGGCTTTGTGGTCCTGAATCCGATACATATCTGATCTTTCCAAATGCGACCTGTGTCTCAGCAGCCAAGTTGCTTTCATCCGACCTGAACCCCATTAATACTTCACCCAGGTCAATGTTTTGTGTCTTACTACGCAGAGGAAGGAAGAAAACAACCGTGGCAGGCGATAATGAACGTTCCTGAAAAGATTGTGTTGTTAAATCACAGACTGAGGTTCAGAAACAAATGCAAGACTGCAAGATGTTATTTAGCTCTAAAATCCATGCTTCCTTCCATAAATACAGAGCACGCTCGCTTGTGACATCATTGCGTCCTTAAGTTGTATGAGTGCAGTTTACATAGAAGATCACATATAAGTCGCAAATAGTTGGAAATGTGAACAACCATGCAAAATATCAGATTTCACAAAACAAATCCGAATTGAGCTTTAATGCCTGCAGTGTGAACGTAGCCTTAGAATATCCAACTCCGCAGTCCTACATAGATTTACAGCTGCTATCACCTTGATTTATTCTTCTTCAGTCATGAGGCATAATTAGTATTATTTTTTTTCACAAAGAGGGAAAGTACTCTGACACCTCAGAATATTCAAAGATGTAAACTACAACAATTATTCATTTAACAGGTAATCCTCTCTACACAATATTTAACTTTCTCCTTAGCACTGATCTCACCCCCTTCTCCTGCTCTGTGCTAAACATGTGATGTGCACATGTAAATATTGAGACAATCTACACATTTTTAACAGGTCGACAATCATTCTCCTGCAGCAGTCACGCTGCACATCTTTCCCAGAAAATGTACTGTTTGACGCTTCATGATTGTTACGGCTACTCTTGCATCAAAAAAGTTTCCAAAAAAATCAAAAATTGCCAGAGTAGTCTTAGGAGGAGTTTTTTCGACTCAAAAAACAAAAAGCACTCGTGGAGAATTTTCTTGTTTCAAAAAAGGGGTGTTTTCTTTACTTATAAAAGATAAAAACTTAAATAAATCACAGACATATTCTCAGAGTTGACTTACAAAAAATTCAAAATATAAAGTTAAGTGATGTGTGTGAAAAAACTGTTGCACTCCTCACTCCTTCAAACAAACAATCAAATCCACCTCATCAGCTGCTTCTACTTGTTAATCTCAGCAGGAGGCGGACTGACAAGGAGGAGGGTCAAAGCCAAACCAATACATAGACAAATAAACAATAGCTCTACCATTCACACAACCTTAGATCTTTAACATTAATAATTTTGCAAAAACTATATGAATCCAATTCTTAATAGGCTCCAACAATGATATTTTTTTTTCATTTTCGTGCTACTGTTTCTTATAAGATTTTCTCTAAAGCTCCAGATAGACTTAAATAGAAACAAGAGAAAATTCCAATCATACAGTGTCTGAATCCAATGCCTCTGTGTTAAAATAGTTAAAACCTCTCAACAGTTCTGTAAATCCAAAAGGACCCAAATGGTTTCATTTCCTTTTAAAAAATTTAACCTACTTAGCTAGCTGTGCTGAACAACTTCTCTTTTTTCATGAAACTGTAAAAAGTTCATTTCAAATTTCCACGTATTATATGATTCTAACAACCTTTTTTTTAAAAGCTTACAGTGGAACAATTACATGAAGGCTGTACATTAGACGTATTTTTTTTTTTGCTGCCCAGGAACGGACAGAAATAAATATTGTTGCCATAGTACCAGCTGAAAAATAATCTTTTACTACTTTATAATGTTAACAAGTATATAGTGTCCAACACTGATTAGCATAGTGGTACAGTTCAACTCTACAGCACTGTTTAAAGTTAGTTTTTATATATTTATATATACCTTATAAATTATATATACGCCTTATAAAAAGAAAAAAAATATATATATACAACTTATAAATATATATATATATATATATATATATACATATACACATACACCTTATAAAGCTTAACCTGAGTTATTGTGTGGATGTGGTTTCTTTTTAATATCTTTATTCTTTTAAATTAATAGTATAAGCCAAGTAATCTTAAATTTATACAAGATGAGCATTGAATGCAATCTGTTAGGATTAACGTGGAGAAAAAATGAATATCAACTTGTTAAACCCAACTTCAGGATAAAATAATATAAAATTGAAAAAACATAAGTCAGCTGCATTTCTCTCAAACTCAATTCTGTTATGTAACATTTCAAATGATAATATTTGCCTGTAGAAAGAAGTTTACCATGTTGCATTTAATTGCTACATGTAATTACATTTATTCATTTAGTTACTCAGCTCACTCTGGGTTGTATTCTCATCTAAAGCACTATAATGTTAGGCTTAGACAATAGCAAAGATAATGAAGTTCTTTTTCATAAGCATGGTAGGTAGGTAGGTAGGTAGGTAGGCAGCACTTGTGTTTTGAGTTCACACCTGTTTTAAACACTATATATATATATATATATATATATATATATATATATATATATATATATATATATATGTGTGTGCGTGTGTGTGTGTGTGTGTGTGTGTTGTTGTATGTCTGTATGTTGTATGTCTGTATGTTGTATGTAGACCAATTGGTTATGTTTTTTTGATGCATAATAACTGAAGTCTTGTTAAAATATTAGACCTCATTAGGGGTATTTTGTTTAAATAGCACTCTGAGTGAGCCTCTCCCTCTGCAGCCACCCAACCAGTCATGGAGGAAATGACTCAAATTTCTAGGCAAGTTAAAATTTAATGTCACACATAAAGCATGTCAATTAGAGTCCCCTTTCTTAATAGCAAGAAGTGTGCACCTACACAAATTCAACATGCAAAAAAGCTATAGAAACTGATAGGGACGCAATTAAAAGATAAGTAGTATTCTTTTGTCTGGTTCTTGCACCTGATTATAGAGACATTCCAGACCACTACCTGTATCAGGAACTGCAACTGTGTTCAATCATTCTTAAAAGAAGAAGGCAGTAAAAATAAAATGTCCCTGTAGTAATAATTAAGTAATATTCAATATCAGAATCAGTGTACGGAAAGTCTTATTAATAAACAATAAAAACAGTAAACCAGTGCAGGGAGGACTGTTCTGATTCCTATTTTGGAGAAATCGGACAACTATATTACACATGAAAGAGGGGTGAAGGAAGCCATTTTGTGGTAAAAGCCATCATTAAAGAGGGTGGTTTCAGCTACCAAACAGTTGCAGCTCGTTCATTTCTTTTTTGTATTTTCACTAAAAAGTGCTTTAGTCACCTCAGCTTTGTTAAGCACTATATAATTTAATCAGTCAATTGAGCTCATTGCAAAGAAATCACATAAGCATACACATTATGAAGGATAAAGCCTTACACATAGCGTATACAACAAAAGCAACAACAGGTTGGTCATTGAGATGCAGCTGACTTGGAATGCGGATGGATCGCCATGGAGCTTAAAATCATTAGCACTCCATTTACAGATTGCTCAAGTGGGAGCCGACAGAGTAAACAAAAAATCCAGGACAGGTGTCAAACCTTTTTTCAGAAAAATGGAGCAAAAGTCAGGCTCCTTCTAATTTAAGTGTTTTTTGTTTGACCAGATTAGATACAAATTTGCAAACACATCCTATTATTACCTTCTGCAGACACAGTGTAAGTTTAATTCACAACTGCAACATTTTGTCCACTTTAAATGGACCAGAGTTTGTTTCCCTCTCTGATTCTGATTCTGAAAATGTATGCAGGTAAAGACCAGTAAATGGGGTCCGGTTCAAATAACAGGACTGAGATCCCACTCTGCTGAGGTGGTCCAGATAGCTTCAAGTATTGATACAAGTTGGCCTCAGTCCAACCCAAATGCAGAAAGCATACATTTTCACACATAGCAGACCACCTTTGAAGTAATTGTAGTGTCAAAGTCATACCCATAGACAATATATACATAGATTCCTCAGGGACTGGCACTTCCTATTAAGGCTGATAAGGTTTCAACATGGCCTTCATCTGTGATGGATCTCTCACATGCCCCACCCTATGCTTTTATTCAATACAGAGGAAGCTGTATGGTCAACTGAAATCCTCATACCACCCCAAATTTTACTTGATTTTCACACAGTATGTTTTGTTACAAGCAACAAAGATGTAGTTATAATGCAGGATGCTGTAAACATTAAAATGACATGTTCACATGCTGATTTTTTTTATCCTTTTACAAAACAGTTATATGCTGTAGCATAATAATACAAGACTTAAGACTTTATTTGACAAGTATGAAAGAAAATTGTTTTTAACAGGACTCCACATCATCATAGATACATAAAATGCAAAATACACCAAGAACTATTAAAATAGACATATTGATTCAAAAAACAAGTTGTTTAATTAATGAAATCGTTCTGGTGTTGAAGGTGTCAGGGTTTGGTTGAGGTTTAGAGGACCTAAAATGCAGAGGCAGAGAGGCTGAGGTGAATTATTGTAGTTTTAATGAAAACACTAATAACAGAGGCAAAATCCAACTACAATGTAACTCAGACCAGAACCACGGAGACATCAAGGGAAACGTGCACAAGGAGCCAGGGAGAGACAAGGTGAGAGGACAACGGCGACAACAGGACCACAAACAACAAGGAACCAACAAAGAGTGAGAGCAGAGGGAGAGCATATATAGCTGACAGAGACAAAGGGAGGGCTAACGAGCTGACAAGGAGCAGGTGTGAGATGAGACGAGGGAGCCAAGGGGAAAGGAACACACACACACACAAGGGCAACAGAGGACAACAGAAAAATATGAGAACTAACATACATCTAGAAATTACAACAAAAAAGGAATTAAACCAATAAAACTAGGAAACATAGAGCAAAGTAAGGACAATATAACCAAAACCATGACAGAAGGTTGTAAATGTGTTTGAAATTAAAGATATTTTTACTGTAATTTTTTTTTTCCAGGCCAATGGAATTTAAGCTTGATTTTTGCTTGATACCCCTGCGAGGTCCGTGCAGCCAAATTATTTAATTTTAATTTCCAAGCTCCTCCCTCAGATTTTCCTCACCACAGCTATGGGAACTACTCAGCACAGAAAAACATGGTGGACGAGCAACAGCTTCTACTGGAGATGGGTTTTCCAGAGACATCAAGTGATTAAGCCCATAATTACAGTAGCAATACTCACTACAAGATTGTGAAAAGTCTCACTTTTTAATGACACAAAGACAGCTTTAAAAAAGTTGGGAACAGCTGTGTTTTCTTCATCCTCGCAGTATTGAAAGCTGGCGGTTTGTGGCCTGATTATTAGGGTACAGGTAGAAATGCCGAGCAGAGTATCAAAGTTGTGTGCCATGTAGAACATACATGCGGCAGCGTCAAGCATAACTGCATAAGGAGTTTGAATGAGTGATGGAGATTCAGATAGTTCCTTTATGATCAGCTTGGCTTCACTCCTGATAGGGCAGTGACATTTGTGATTCTCTAATCATTTTTCTAGCCTGATTAATTCTTTGCTTTATATTCTGTTTGCTGGTGATGTTGTTTTACCACGATGTTAAACTGAAGGTGATAATGGATTTGACATGTGACCAGTAAAGTTACTAGTTTTGCTGTTGTTCAAATACCTCAGCTTCCTGAAAAGATGGTGTTTGGATGGCCTTATAATAAATTGTGCCAGAGCATATTTGGAAGGACAAACAGGTGTCTGTGTCCTGAGATATTAAAACCCTCCATCCATTCAACCAGCTCTCAGTTAATGGTGACAATGGTTAAAAAGCTGAGAAGTAGTTGCTGCTGTCTCTGTCCACACAGGATAATTCATTTGTCTTTGCAGCATTGGGCTCAAGTGTTTTGTCACTAAGAGTCAGAAACAGATCATCAACAGCCATTTCATGCTGGGTAGGAGCCTCCATGCTAACCATGCCAAATGCTAAGGCAATGTCAGCAGCATTTTTAAAAAGACACGTTCCCTCCCCCCTACAGGTATTATTACAGGCACTGAGCAGTGTACTGTAGGTTGGCACTAAAACACATGAAACTATGTGTCATATATCTAAAACCAGTCTATTTAAACTAGATTTAATATTTAAAAAAAAACTATCATGGTCTATCATTTTAAAAGTTCATTTTCAATGTAAAAAATATTTTAAAACATGAAGAAGTTGATTGTTCATAAGAATTTATTTCATTATCTCTCACACACAATCCCGAGCCCCTTGTACACACAAACAGCGGCAGTTTTTTAATGCCTGGAAAAGTAATCATTACAAATTCGAGGGCATTCCAGTTTCTTTCACTATTGTGCATGAAAATGAGACTGGGGAGCTAAAAAGCCTGCATTCCATGTGGATAAGGAAGAAAAAAAAATGCACGTGCAAGAGCATGCACAAGCCCATTTCTCCTCGTGCACACCCTGTTTAAATTGTGCTGTTCTCGTAGCTCATACAGGCTTACTGTGTCCACATAAAGTGGGGATTGTTTTGTGGACTTTATAACAAATCAGTTAACTGACTGTTCAGGCAGATGATCACTGTTTTTTGCTCCATTGGTCATGTAACTCCGCCTCCACCATGTGGTGTCTGCGCCATCTTTGTTATTAGTTTTTTTAATAAAATATAAGACACATAATACTTAAAACCAACTTGAAATGTTTTTGTAACCTACAGTGTGTTTTGATAAACAATATCAAAGATTGATATTAACTTTTCTTTTAAAAAAAGAAGCATTGACATCAAACCAAAACACTCATATGCTAGAGATGAGATGTAGAGTTGAAGACAGATGGGGTCACACACCATATTTATGACAATAATAGTTTGGACCACTCTGTATAAACAAAACCTTCCTTCTTTCCTGTTGAAACCTCCCTTGTCTATATAACTGGGAAACCTTAAAATGGTGAATAAAGAAATATCTGTATTAGAATCAAGCTTTTCCTTATATTGAAATGAAATATAAATTATATGTTTACATTTTTATGTTAAATGACAGATGAATAGGTATTTTTCTCTTAATCAAGAAGTGCTAAAACTTTATACCTAAATTTATTACATTTTTATTATAAATGAATTATGTGAGGTCACAAATCTCAGTAACTCAATGGCTTCTACTAACACAAAAAACAGGATGTTATCAAGTTCTCTGCTGCTTTCTCCTCACTCTTCTGATCTTGTTTTACTTAAAAGTTCCTTAATGGTCGATTACATTAATATAGTGATTAACACTGGTTTACATGAGAAATATCTATGGACTAATAGATAGAGTCTTTTGCTCTAATGAAAAAGATAGGACTGTAAAGCATGCATAGTTGATCACTAAATACGGTATAGCTGAGTATGCAAATATTTCAAACAAAATAGTGAAAACAATCTCACTCTTGTTTAGTCCAGGTAACAATGAAGTGATAGGAAAATCTAACTATAACTTGAAGAGTTTGATAGATGTTCAAAACAAAATATTCTTAAAAAAAAAAAAACAGCCGTTTTTGGCAGCTACTTAATTATCTTTAATTACTTTAACATAATTGTTTAATCCAATCCAATTTTATTCGTTAGGCACTTAAAAACAACAACAGCTGACCAAAATTCAGTACAGACAAAAAAAACAAAAAAGAAAAACAGCTAAAACATTGGTAAAAATAACATTCACACAATCAAATTAACAAATTGGGTAAAAGATAAAAAGGAATACAAGGATAAAATAAAATTAAGCCCACTGTCTTGCTAGATGTTAAAAACCAAAGCCAAGAGGTGGGATTTGACAAGAGGTCTAAAAACAGTCAGAGAAGAGGCCTGTCTGATGTGCTGAGCCAGGTCATTCCAAAGCATTGAAGCTGCAAAAGCCAAAGCGCAGTCCTCTCTGAATGTCCACTTAGTTTTAGAGTAGGTCTATAAGGATGTAGATGCTCATGTGGAGGCTTCAATTTAACAGATACATTGCTGTTAGAATACATTTATGCTATATTCTGCTAAGAAATGTCTTTCTCTATGCCCAGCATTGATATTTTAATACTTTTCTTTGGTATTTAGTAGAAGTACAGTACCTCTTAAAATGAGACTTGGATCAAACATATAAGTACCTTTTCATTTCTAACAACATCTAACATGCATCATTTTTCAGCTCTGTCAACGAATTTTACCAAATCAATTTTGGTAATCCTAAAATATTTGAGAAAAAAAAGCAGTAGCAGCAGCAATTGCTAAGCACCTTTGGAGTAAAGTCTTGGCATTAAAGATTGACTACTGCATATCAGACTTAGAAGATCACAACTTTCAAATCACAACTTTACTTTTAATGCATTTTTATTGCACCAGCAGAACAGTGATCCACACTGTTAGTGTAATATATTTTTAAAGCTGTAAAAAAGGCTTTCTTACCCTCATATGCAAACTGTAGCTTGGTGTAATAGAGGATGCCGTGGGAGCAAAATCATTCCAGTATGGGGAATATAAAGTGTTATCATTGTACGTTTTCATCTCACATTTTGATTCTTCTTTGTGAGAGGATAATGCATAATTACATCCCTAAAGGAACAGACGCAAACTTATTATCCTGCTACTTCTGGTCCTGAGGAAATGGGACACTTCTTTATCTTAAACGCAAAATATCCTTTTGCAATTCCGTACTTTATAAATTCAGGGAAATAGGATGGTAAAAAGCGTAATAATCCTAAACAAGCCACTGACTAAAGGAATCACAGCTTTTTTCAGTTATATTTTTACTTTTATTCGGTTTTTAAGAGTTTTTTTTTCTGGTCTCATTGTTTTTTTCTCTTTTGATAGTTTTTACTGTTTTATGCCTCCATGAGTTCTACTTGTGTGGAATTAAACATAGCATTTTCAGCTGCTGGAGGGTAGTATATTGCTACTGCTTAACTGTTTTTTTTCTTCTGTAAAAGCAACTTACAAAAAACAAATTCTTTGTTTTCTGTTTTGACTGCAAATCTTTTTGTTGTTAGGATCAAAAAGGTTTCTCAGGAGGTTACATTTAAACTATATAAGGGAAAAAGAGCATTTTTGAGTTGACTTGCAAAAGTGGTCAGTATTTAATATTTGTTTACTTTTCTTCATTTAACCATCACAAAGCAGTGCATAATTTAAAGAGAGATTTTGTTTTTGCAATTAAAAAAACTAAAAATCTCTGGGACGCACCTTTTTACTGAGTCAACAGATTTTATTTTAAACATGCAAACAAATATTTATATTATTAGAATAATTTAGTTATTTTTTTTCTAATAATATCACAAAATATAACAACGTATGCAAAGACATATGCATATGTCTTGGTCTAACAACATGAGGTTCCAGAAGAAATAAGCTTCAGACCCCTAAAGTAGTGCCATAGTCGGCGTTTGATACAAACTATTGGTTTTGTAAACAAACATTTCTAGAAAACCAATTAACCACAGGTTTGATGATATTTCAAGCAGCATCAACAACCAAAGTGGTTGGTTTTCGCCTTACTGAAGTATTTTTAGATCTTCAAGCACTTTATAAAAGAAATGTGTTATTGCTTTATTTCTGTAGTGGAATTCAAGAGCCCATACTACTACAGTAGCAGTCATTCAAAATGGCTCTTCCCAGTCATACACAAGCCGAATTGCAGCAAACTTACCTGCAACTCTCAGTAAAATCCCCTCCAACTTCCAGCCACTGGAGTGACCCCCTCCTTCTCCTGGGCGTGCATATTTTTTTGCTCTAGCTCCACCCTTTCGACGAATTACAGAGTGGGAGATGGTACTTCTCTTTAGATCTAAATGTTAACAAATGACAGAAAAAATATTTTAGTACAAAGATTGATGTTTAAAAAGGAATTGTAGGGGACTAGCCGAACACAAGCCAATGAAAGATGGGAAATTTTGAATGGTTACTACTGTAGATCAATGAGCTAGATGATTACGGCTTAGCTTTTGGATGTATGTTGTTTTTAAGCTCATAATTGTTTTTGAAAGCTGAATCTCTTCAGTCTTTTTTTCACCTAATTGTATTTTATTTTTGTTTCTCAGTGCTGCTCTTTAATTGCTTCTATCAGTCTTTTCATCAAATCTAACCATTTTACTGCCTCACACCGTGACACAAAGACCTCTTGTTTTCTCTTTATGTTTTGTTAGCTGATTTAACGTGCTTTGAGAGGTTTTTCATTTATCTGGTTATATTCTTTTGTCTGTTTTACCTGCATTCACGGAACTTTGATTAAAAGCCCTTTATAAATAATGTTATCATTATTTTTATAAGGTGGGCCCTCACCCACTTAAATTATAGATATTCTACTGAGTTAAGGACATTCTGTCTCCTGCTTTTTTACACCCTTGTTTTCCCCCTATATGTTTTAAAATATTTATTGTATCACTCAGTTAATGATGTTAATAGGTAAATCTCATGGAAATCACACATCAAAATCAAATTTTGATGTATGATTTAACCAATTAGTTATGTTTTTTCCCCACAGGAACCTTTTTATTGCACTACTGTAGTTTAAAGCATAAGGTATTAAAATGCCTATGCGTGTCTTAAAATTGTCTGTTTATTCACCTTCAGTGGTGCACCTAATCCTGATTGTAGACACACCTGGTGGTCACATCAGTCATATCAAAATTAGAAAAAGCGCACCCTTTTAACTGTAGCTAGTGGGGTTGTCCTAATTATAACTACAGATCGCTGTTCAAAACCGCTCCATCAAAGCACTAGCAAACTATGATCACAACCTGCTGCCAACTATACCTGCGGCCTCTATGCACACCAAGTCTTATGTATTTTGCTGGAACAGCTTAACGTACACTCTAAGCAAGCAGTATCAGAGGCCAATCTATGGGGTTGAAATGGGAGGTGTGGGTACTACCCTAATATTGTTTGACATTCATCATGCAACTTTGAACTAAAAGAGACATCACCCAATTTCAAACAAGTCTGGTAATGTAAATACTCACTTGATTGCAGACACTCACAGTTCCCTTGCAAGTGCCTCTGCACTCAAACTGTAGAATGGGTTTTAATTGACCATGTAAATATTTGTATGAACATCATAATCTTGCTGAAAGCTGTTTAAGTAACATTTTGTTTAATTATGTACTAATGAGCAGTTGATGTCTTAGCCACAGCAGGCAGAAGTACTCTTGGCTTAGAAAAAAAAAACAAAAACATGGGGGGCTGTTTGTTACTCAGAGTAAATTCTGTTCAAAATCAGTGTGAGCAACAGCCTCATTTGATCAAACAATAATATTTTCAAGTTTTTTTCTTCTTCTTTTTTTGTTTTCTTTCTCACCTTATGAGTTTGTTAAAAGACGGGTTATAAGATTATTATCTCTTCTTAACAAAAACTGTTCATGTCACTTTTGCTATCTGATGCCGATGCCAAAAACACCACACTGATCTGTAGCGACACACCACAGGCTGAACATTAACTTTTACCCAAACTCAAAATCCAAAGTTTAACTTTTACTTTGAGGTTTATAGGTTAATTATGTTTTTTAGTCTTTCTCCAGTTTCCATTTTACTTACAACTTAGCTTAGCTTGGCCTTATGGCTTGTCTTATTAATTCTGCAATAGAGCTCACACTTCTGTCTGCTGGTGGTAGCATTCTAACTCCCCATATCCTTTTATACACATATAAGCAATTCAGTGGCTGCCAGAGTCCTTTTATTTTTTTTTAAATGCTAAACTGTTGACACATTGGCAAGCCTCTAGTATAACCTGTAAGAGAAACTAGTAATACCTAACTTGTATCATAATAAATTAGACCAGGTGTCTCCAACCTGTCGCTGGTGAGCTATCAGTAGCTCTCGAGTCCCTAGCACTCCAAAGGGCTAGTAATATTTAAACAGAAATCTTATTCGTCAGTCAAAGAAAACTGTCTCCAGATTTCCTGTCCACTACAGGGATTACATATTATTGTCATTAGTTGGTCAATTTAACGTTTCTGCCATTGCTGCTTGTGATTAGATTAATATGAGTGGGGTTTGAGGAGGAGGCAACTCTTCCTCACTTGTGTGCAGTGTTAGGTGCAGACAATAGTAAACAAGAATGACAGCAGTACAGTTAAATCAAGTAAGAATAAGGCAGAACATTTTTTTCCATGCAGTGGCAATTAGATTTTTGTCTCACAAGTGTGAACAATAAGTGTGTGAGTCTGATATGTGCGGCAAGCCTTGCATCGGTAAGACAACTAGAGGCAACTTTTCTGAGGGGAAGCCTGCTTAGTAAAGTGAAGATAAAAACCATGGAGAGAGCGCTATGGAAACAATAATCTTTGCGAATAAAACCCATCACATAAACTAAGGCATAATTTATGCATACATTCTGACTTAGTGTAAAAAACTAACTGATGGATATGTAATTAAAAGGTTGTGTTCACTGTAATGAGATCTTTATTCTGGGAACATAGGAATGATATAAAGATTTTGTGTGCAGTTGCTGATGTACATTAGCAGCCATTGAAAATGGCTCTTCCCAGTCAAATGCCAGCCGAATGGAAATCCCAACTTCCAACTTCAAGCCACTAGGTTGACCTCTTCTTGCATATTTTTTTTACTCTGACTCCACCTTTTCACTGAATTACAGGGTCTGACCTGGAGATGATGCTTCTCTTTAGATCTTAATGTTCATAAATCATGACAGAATATTTTAGTACAAGTATTGATGTTTAAAAAGGAATTGTAGGGGACCAGCCAAGGGCCCATCAAGGGAAGTGGCTGAAATTTTGAATGGCTACTACTGTACTACTGAAATCATATTGAATTGAATGGCCATCAGCTACAGCCAGATGTCCTGCTTCGGTTTTCATAAGCTTACAAACCATTGTATCACCCCCCATACCATAATGTAACATACCAGCTTTATTCACAGAGCACTTTAAACACCTGCATGACTAAAAGGCTCTCTACAAAAAAAAAAAAAAAAAAATGTCATATGATAAGTGATATGATCTGATAAAAATTCAAAAAAGGTCATATTATAAAAGTTTTCAACATTGTAATTTTTAAAATATGTTTCAACTTTCAGAGTGCAAGATTTATTTGTTTTATATCATTATGCACAATCTTCCATAGTGTAACAGTAGCCTACTGAGGATTAAAGGTTGGTGACCCCTAAATTAAACCTTTCAAAAGGGATTGTGTTGGTATGTCTAAGCAATGCATGTACTCTAGTCTTAGTATATTGATTTGCTGTCCATGTTGTTTTTGATAGCAGGGCATATATTTCTGCGTCTGTCCTCAAACATTCATAGACATCTTTATTATGCGTCTACCACCATCTGCCAATAGGTGCAAAAACCAGTGTGTGTTACCGCTTGTTCAATACCATCAAATTTGTTATGACAAATCAGATCATCTCCAGTGTGCCGCATCTTTTTAAATCCAATCATATTGGGATTTGAATCCAGCTCCAGATGGTGAGAGAATCCATAAATGCCAGATCTACTTTCTTTACTGTTCCTTCTTTAATCAAACATAGTCACAGTGTTTGAACAGTGTGCCATAACATTTATATTGCAAGCTAGGTATTAGCTTAAAATTGTTTCCTAATTTTAGTGCCGTATTGGTTTTTTGAATATTTAAATTAATCATCCTTAGCAATAGAACCGTAAAAGAGAAAAGTTTTTAAATTGAGTCACCACTTACAGATTATGAGTCTAGGACTGATTTTCATGTAGATCAATTGTGCAGAACACTTTTATTGGAACTCATGTTTAAAAAAATGTTAGAAAAAATTGCAAAATAATCTTAATTGGACAGGAAATCTCCCACTAAAATGTAATAAAATCCAATCTTTTGTTTCTGTACATGTTGTCATTGCGTTAGATTTCCCACAATACTAAAAAAACAAAAA
>NW_015150559.1:325202-333723 GCF_000732505.1 Cyprinodon variegatus
ATTGTTTATTTTAGCCACTGGCTACTAGGGTAGAAATTATATTCATCTTGACACTGCACAGTAGGTAGGTAGGTAAAGGGGATGGAGAATTTTCTAATGCTCATTGTATGAAAACTACAGCACATAAAGGCTACCTAAATTATGTTATTAAATATTTAATTTCAGTAAGTTTTTTTCTACTATTAATGAGACATTTTCAATTAAATGCAATTAAAATTATTTTAATTACCTCCTTAGGATTCAGTTAAATGTTATAGAAGCCTGTTAAACACCTATTTGTTTGGATCAGGTGTATTGTAGTAGGGAAATTCCTTAAACATACAGGTTATGTGATTGTGCACTTCTTTGGAAAAAATATAGTTTTAGCAAGAGAAGAAGCATAATAAATGAATTCTGGACATTTTTGAGATATTGCCCAAACAGAAATGGTTAACGATCCCTGCCTCTGTTATCTCCAACCTTGTGAAATGTCATGGAAGATTGTGTTGTCATATTGCAAAAGATGTCCTGATCAAACTGCTTTTAATTGAAGTTTTCTCTACTGAATAATTTTCAGCAAGAAGAGTGACAACAAAATACATGATTCACTAAAAGAAAACAATCTATTGTAAAAATCTAGGTTATTGAGTCCAAGAGGTCCTGCACAGGACCAATAGGGTTCACACAAATACAGGGATTTGGTTAAGGTCTTTTTTATGCTGTGTACTTATCAACAGATATTAATAAAATAAGCTAGCAACTGATTTTATGTGGTGTTTGTGAAAACAAAGAAATAAAGCAATACATAAAATTGCATTGCATTTTTATTACACAAAAATGAACAAAAATACATAAAATTACAACCATAATAACTCTGAAACACAGCTTAATTTTCTTGAATATCAGCAGGCTTCTTGGCAAGTTGGTCAAGTAACTCTTTGCTAGACAATGCCTGTAGAGCAGCTGCATAACATCTGTCTCTGTCCTCCCTGTGGTGACTGCCTATTTCTTAGCGGAGGAGAGAATTAGGCTGGTAATAGGTTTAAGATTGATTAAGCTGCTTTTAGTCCCAAGTAGGAGGTGGTTCCTGATGTAAAACATGCATTTATTATAACAGCCAGACACTGAGATTAAACAAACATAAAGGGTATTTCAAACTGAGAATGTAGTAAGTCTCCTAAAGGCAAAGTGGAAATCAAGAATATGGATTATGATGTGGGTCAGTGTAAAAATCTGTCATCAGTGTTTTTTGTTGTTATTTTTTTAGCAAAACCTATTTAAGTTATCCAACTGTTTGAATATGCATTGCTCATAAATAATATGTCCTTGTTAATAAAGGTTGTTGATCTATTAAATTGAAAGGAAAAAACAAAAACTAAAATTAGACTTTTTTGTAGGACTATATAATTTTCTTTTGTTTTTTTTTTTTTTTTTTTTCTCATACTAGATGACTTCTGCCTTTGAGAGATAAAATTTCCTGTCCTTTGACTTTGCTTGAACTATAAACCTACTCTTTTAAAAATTGAAACTAGGCTGGTTTTTATGGTAGATGTCCTTCTGTAATGTGGTATTTATATTTTTTATAACAGTTTTATGTTGAATTATTGAAAAACTTAAAATTTAAGAGGTTGATTTAAGTTTTTAAATATCTATTGTACACTTTTTTTTAGAATAAGTTTTTGGAATAGAAATTGAGGGGCATTTTGTATCAGCTTTATATTGAACACCTCTTTAGAGGGAAATGTGTGTGTTTTTGTCTGAAATCCTTTTGTCAATGCACTATATATTTCAAAAAGAGCTATACAAAAAAAGATTTGCAGCTGCATATTTAACATATTTTGACGATGAAACAAAGGATATGGCTATTAAGAATTATTTTTTTTATTGTTTTTCGCTAGAGACAGGTTAAGAGAAGAAATATCAGTCTGCAGCCAGGTTGCAGTAGGTGTGTTTCCATCAATGTTTTCTAATTCACATTTTGAAGCATTTCTTCAGAAAAGCTATATTTAAAAGCAAAACTTGAAAAGAACTTCCTTAATTATGCAAAAACGTTTTTACTCTCACTTGAGATAGTTTTTGGCTTTTGCAAAAAAAAAGGTTTATGCTCAAAACAGGAGATGAAAATATGTTTTACATATCAGCACTAATGTAGCAAACTTTTACCTCACATGACTGATCAGCAGTTTTTGCGGTGGTTGTCTTAACTAATGTTCCTATATTAGAATCACCATCACTTACATGTTAATGTAAAAAACTTCCCTGATAGCAAGAGATTCATTAAAACTTTGCTGAATACCGATCTGTGCTCTGTGCTAGACAGCAGGCTCTAGGTCCTGTTTACTACAGCCATGCATGATAACATAATGTGGACAATGACGTATGATATTTTGCAGTGCTTGGTTAATCAGCTTCAAACCAAATTGAAATTGAAATTTCCTTTTTTTTTCAAACTTGTATAAGTTTGCAAAAAATTCACATTTCAGTTTGAATGGAAACAAAACTACTGCAGGCTCAGGTAGAGATATTTGGTTATTTAAAGAGCAGCCTTCCACATTTGACTCATAACCTGAAGAATTTTGCTTTATGTCATTCCTCCCTTCCAACTCCACCAATTTCCTGTTAAGCAGCTGATTAAATAAATCAATTTAATTAATCTTTTGATTTTATGTCAATGGTTTTCCTGTCTGGAATAATTAATTATAAGACTACAAATACTATAAAGATGGCACATTTAAGGAATCAAAGATATAAGAGGTGGGGATTCGAGTCAAATGACTTGGACCCGAATCAGATTTCAGTCGTGAATTGCAGTATTTTAAACCCCACTTGAAAAAATTCTGAGACAATGACCTATATCAGACCTTTACATCAGTGACATGAAACTTGAATTGGGTCGAACCCGTTTAATTGAAAACACTTGATTATACACAGAATGTCAAGCTGGAAAATGCCCGTTATTTAAAAGGTCTGCACTATTAATTCATTTCACAAATATGCCCCCAAAAACTGTGCTTAACACTCAAAAAGAGATCACAGATGGAGACTTAACATCTTCCACTTTTTCTAGCATTTGAAATAGCATTAATAGGAATAGGTGATATCTAATCTCCTGCTATGATGAAATTGCCAACTTTAGCTAAATTAATCCTATTAGCAAATGTTTATTATATTCCCTTTCATCTGAAATGTTCTTTAAATGTAAGCCTGAAGCACACAGCCAGGATAACCAACGAGTGGCTCTGGAAGAAGCATATCAAGGTTCTGATATGGCCTAGCCAGTCTCCAGACCTAAACCCATTAGAGAATCTTTGGAGGGAGTTCAAACTCCATGTTTCTCAGCAACAGCCCAGAAACCTGACTAATCTAGAGAAGATCTGTGTGGAGGAGTGTGCCACAATCTCTCCTGCAGTATGAGCAGACCTGGTGTAAAACTACAGGGAACGTTTGACGTTTGCTTTAATTGCAAACAAAGGCTACTGGACCAAGTATTAAAATGGATTTTCTCATTGGTTCCAATACTTATTTCCAGCTTTATCTTACAAATGAATAGTTATAAAATTATATATTGTAATTTCTGGATTATTATTTTATTTAGATTATGTCTCACACAAGGGATATGCACCTACGATTACAATTTCAGAACCCTTCATGATTTATTTTTCGCACTGTAAATGGAAGAGGTTTTTGATAACAATTGACTGAAGTGCAAGACTCCTACATCAATTCTGGGGTACTCATTACATTTTATTGTACATAAGAGAATAATAGAAATAGGAGAGAAAATGTGAATGCAACATTTTCTCCAAAATTACTTGTAAGAACGATTTAAAGTAGGAATGAATTTGTTTGTATGAACGCTTCCTGCATAAGACCCTTTGATTTTTCTAGTGTAAATATCCCTTTATCCCAAATAACTGAATAGGTTACTGTAACAGTATTATGTGATGATTCATTTAGTATTCATTTCTTAAGTTGGTGCACTGTGTTAAAGATTTCTCTCATTACTTTCTTTTGCTAAACTCTTTTCTGCTGTATAGCCTGCATGTGTATGCTGTTTGGGCCCACAACCTGAGAAAATTGCGTATTTTTTTTTAGGACTAACATATCTAAATCTATTTCTTGTTGCTAATATCTGTGGTCATAAGGTATATCAGATACAGGTTTTCTGGGTGAATGCTTTAAGCAGAAATCCTGATTAAAAGATTGGCTGCCATGTGGATATGATTAATGAATCTCATTTCCATGAAGTAAGATATATTTTGAGCTTCATCTGTTTATAGAACAAACTATACTTAATTAAAAAAAGGTTTAATGACATGAATCGTATTAATGAGCAATTAAAGCTGAAGAAGTAAGTTGTCCACTCTGAGTGTTCTGATCAGTTTTTGTACCTGCTAGATTTCAGATACGCATCAAAATCAATGATGAAAATAATTTAACAGATGCTGTTGTTGCAAGAATACCTGCGACTGTTGTAACTGTTTGATGTAAATCTTTTCTTATTTTGTTATACCTTGCTTTACTCTCACCATGGAGCCCTCAAAGCCAAGTTTGGGGTATCATCATATTTTTTTATAAATTTTTTTGTTCAAATTTCAAAAACTGATGTATTTCTTTGGGGATAACTAAAATAAATGAAATGATATATGTATAAATGGTAACTAAATGCTGATGTGAGATCTAAAAGAAAAGGGGTGAGCTTTAAAGTTGAAGATTCTCAGTGGCAGTATTTCAAAATGACACTTGTATACGCATGAGAAATAAGACTTTTAATTCCACACTCATCTTTTTTCTGCATGCCTGTCAAAGACTCAGGGCTGCATACCAACATTTATAATAAAGTCCAAGAGCAGTTTATCATAAAAGGATAACCTCTGAAGTTAAAAATCCTACTTGGATGCAAAAGTCTCTGGATAGTGTATTGCTTTTTTACTTTGAAAGTAAGCCTGCTGGCCAAAAGCTGTTGCAAAACGGAATCATAATGCTATTAGTCAAACTAATTGCCGAACGAAAATACCACAAATAGATTGTCTTTTTTCTGGAGTCAAGCAGCAGTTTGAACATATGTGACCCTGCCTATGAAAACCCAGCTAAAGTCATTTTTTGGATGAATCTCAACTTAATGTATAAAACCATTCTTAACATTGTGTAGAATGGTTTTATACATTAAGTTGAGATTCACCAAAAAATGACTTTAGCTGGGTTTTCATAGGCAGGGTCACATATTGGTATTGCCTCATACAGTGCTGGTTATAGACTAACTTGACTAGTGCATGGGGGTGTCTGGCTGGGGCTAAGGGTTTTGTCAAAGCAGTATATACGTGGATATACTTTAATATATTCTGCTGTAAAATTAGTCCTATATTTTCGTTTTTTATTCAATCCCTGCCGTTTCACAGGATACACAGCTTGAGTGGTAACTAGGTGACTTCCAGAGAGCAACCGAAACTTAGTCCGATAAGTTTCGGTTGCTCTCTGGAATCGGACTAATTTTAGTAAAACTTAACTTTTTACCTACTAAGTACACATCCGAACATTGAAGTGGTTGAAAACTATCAATAAAATCACTTTACAGTTTGTCATGAATGTTATGTTTGGAAAGCATGGTTTATGTTGATAAGTTATGAATAAGGTCAATTTAAATTTCATTCTTGTTTAAACTTGTTTAAACACGATGCAAATCCAAGAGGTAAATGTATATTTAATTTGTGATTAATCAGAGATCAATAACAATTTAGATAATAAATTCCTAACATTCTGTGATTTGTTTCTGAAGGAACTGGAATTATGGGCCATTTAGCTTATTTTCCAAGGTTTGTTTTATTAAACCAATTGAACTACCGGTAATAACAAACTGACACAAGCGGCATTGTTTTGAAGGACTCTCTGTTCTCTTATCTTATTCCTTGAATCTTTTTCAATAAAGTTTCTTAAATAACTAACTACTAAGCGAAACCTTATGGCAACACAAACCTGTCTAACTATCTTTGTGGTGCCTTTCCCCTGACCTCTGTTAATCTTTACAGCCTAACTTTGATCCTTACACTTAACCTAACCAACCTAACCTAACCATACCTAACCCTTAATCCTAAACGTGACCCCTCACCCTAAAACAGCAATATCCCTCATTGGGTCCAGCTATCAGGAGCCAAAACAAGCTTTTTTTCCCCCAGAAAATGGGCCCTACAGTGTACTAAAAAAATAAACACACAGAATTTATATGTGCTTTCTTTCAACCGTTGCTTCCAGATGGTGATTGTGGACTACTAAAGCTATAGTGGAGGATGTTCATTTTCCGGTTGAATCATCAAAATAAGTGGTCCCCCTAATTGTCAATCATTCTGGTGATATGTTTACGTAAGGCCATCCTACGAGCTCATCCACATTTTCACTCACTGGTGGTGAGTCTGACATAGTGGAAAAATGGCAAAGCTTATATGAGCGGTGCAAACAGCAACTTTTAAACAACGTGCACAAATAGAGATGGGCTCTTGCATGTTCTCACACGCGTTCAATATGCGTTGCCTCTCAGAAGCGGGTGCAGGCTTGTGCATGTGCATTTCCACCAAGTGGAGAGGGTGAGTCTTTTCAGAAATTCATGAAAATCCTCCACTATACCTTAAAGAGAACTGAAATGTCTGCTTTTGTTAAAATATTAAGAGTCTCAATTTTTTAGATAGTCAAGCCAAGAGGAAAGAAATCATGTTAATACTTTTATATTCTATGAAGACACAGACACTCAGAAGAAATGTATCAAAGTGCACATTTCCTAAAGCTGCTCTCCCTCACACACACACACAAACACACAATCTAAGCACGAAGATGATGATGTAGTGCTTGGGGAAGCACATGTCTGAGTCTTAAACTCTGCTTGCATGTCTCCAGGCTCTTCTTTATTATTACGGTCTTCATTTTTCTCTTGTTTCTGCTTTGTGGTGTTAGTGCCAATCACTCCTAAGTTCACTAGCTCTCTTTCTGTGACTCTCTCAGCCTTCTGACACCTCACTGTCAGCTCTGTCTCAGCTTCTGCCTTACAGTTTTCATCTTTCTCTAGGGGTCAGAATAGAACATAATTTCCTTTTGTCTGCTAATTTTGAACTATTGACACAAAAGTAATGGAGAGGAATATAAAACATAGCAAACCAGAAGATAAAAAAACATTACATATTAGGGTGACAAGATCTTAAAAACTAAACAAAAACAAATTTGGGACAAGGATGCTTATGAGGAACAATAAAGGATTTATTAAGTTTTAACAGCTGTGAGTTGTTGTGTGACTAACTTCTACAGCGCTCTGTCCTTCCTGTTAATTTAAAAAAATATCTTTGGTAAACTCCCCAAATAGCTTTCTGACTTCCTCCAGTTACAAACTCACCACAGTTGTTGTGACTGCATTTTTTTTCTTTAAACATAGTCCTGTTTTACTCTAAGAGCATCGTCCACAGGTTGGTCATGTGCTGTGTTCCTCTGTTCTCTTCACATCTAAGAAAAGTGCTTGCTGAATTTTGTTTTGACTTTCAGAATTAGAAATGTAAATGTCGGATATTGGTTAAATTTGTTGGACAAGAGGACAGAAGTGAAAAATGTTGCACACAATGTCTCACACAAATCAGGACATCTAGTCACCCTATTATTGGCTTGCTTTGATTTATGCTGTGTTAACATTAGCCTTTGCGCTTAGACCTTGCCTGTGTAACTTGAGGGGGTTGGATCTGTCAGCGAATGAGTTGTGACCAAGTAGTCTGAGCTCCTCTTGAACTCCAGAGATAAGTAAGCTTGGAGTTTTTGTGAGGCAACAAAACAGATGACTCTTATCTGATCAGGCATATTTATTGGTTCTTTAATGCAGGATTTAATCTAGAGGAAGGAGTGTTGCCTTGTCTTTACAAGTAACATTATTTCTTGATATGCTTATCCAAAATGGTCTATCTCTTACTTTGTAACTCTTACTCCACTAAATTACAAAGTCAAATATTCACTACATTTTGATGAAGTTGCTAGTTACCTGCTCCTTTTGGCTCAGCTTAACTCTGTTATCCACTTTTGTTTTTTTTCTGCCTTGAAATGCAATTTCAACATGCAAGACACCAGCCCTTGTGACTACAATTCTTCTTTTTGGTTTGCTTTTAAAAAGCAAATAATAATCAACATTGCTGTCCTTTTTTTTTTGAGGAATTTTTATACTGAAGTTTTTTAGAGATGGTGTAGAATTTGATGCTGAATCCTTCTATTCATCAATACATCACGTGGGTTCTTAAAATCATTATGACAATTATACAGAAATGTACTGATAAAAGAATATTTAACTTTCACTTTTGATAACTTAAGTAATTTTAAAAAGTGAGTTCAATACTTTAATGTCAATAAATATTTGACCAAATAACTTTTACTTGTCGTTGAGTAAGGTTTGACGTTTACTCAAGTACTACTGTTGAGTATATTATCCAAAGCCGAGTGGGGCATAAAGTTACTTAATATATTTTATTAATTATATGACTTCATTTGACACATTTGTTATGACAAGTATATATATTTTTCTGCT
>NW_015150559.1:333987-341040 GCF_000732505.1 Cyprinodon variegatus
TCAGAAGGCTAATTGATGATTAGAAAGCCCTTGTGCAATCATGTTCACACATCTGAAAACAGTTTAGCTCATTACAGAAGCTACAAAACTGACCTTCCTTTGAGCAGATTGAGTTTCTGGAGCATCACATTTTTTGGGGTCAATTAAACGCTCGAAATGGCCAGAAAAAGAGAACTTTCATCTGAAACTCGAGAGTCTGTTATTGTTCTTAGAAATGAAGGCTATTCCACGTGGGAAATTAATAAGAAATTGAAAATTCCTACAACGGTGTGTGCTAATCCCTTTAGAGGACAGCACAAACAGGCTCTAACCAGAGTAGAAAAAAAAGTGGGAGGCTGCGTTGCACAACTGAGCAAGAAGATAAGCACATTAGAGTCTCTAGTTTGAGAAACAGACGCCTCACAGGTCCCCAACTGGCACCTTCAATAAATAGTACCCGCAAAACCCCAGTGTCAACACCTGCAGTGAAGAGGTGGCTGCGGGATTCTGGGCTTCAGGGCAGAGTGGCAAAGAAAAAGCCATATCTGAGACTGGCCAATAAAAGTAAAAGATTAAGATGGGCAAAAGAACAAGAACATTGGACAGAGGAAGACTGGAAAAAAGTGTTGTGGACGGATGAATCCAAGTTTGAGGTGTTTGGATCACAAAGAAGAATGTTTGTGAGACGCAGAACAAATGAAAAGATGCTGGAAGAGTGCCTGACCCCATCTGTTAAGCATGGTGGAGGTAATATGAAGGTCTGGGGTTGCTTTGGTGCTGGTAAGGTGGGAGATTTGTACAGGGTAAAAGGGATTCTGAATAAGGAAGGCTATCACTCCATTTTGCAACGCCATGCCGTACCCAGTGGACAGCGCTTGATTGGAGCCAATTTCATCCTACAACAGGACAATGACCCTAAACTCTCCTCCAAATTGTGCAAGAACTATTTAGAGCAGAAGCAGGCAACTAATATTCTATCGGTAATGGAGTGGCCAGCGCAGTCACCAGATCTGAACCTCATTGAGCTGTTGTGGGAGCAGCTTGACTGTATGGTACGCAAGAAGTGCCCATCCAACCAATCCAACATGTGGGAGCTGCTTCTGGAAACGTGGGGTGCAATTTCTCCAGATTACCTCAACAAATTAACAGCTAGAATGCCAAAGTCTGCAAGGCTGTAATTGCTGCAAATGGAGGATTCTTTGATGAAAGCAAAGTTTGATGTAAAAAAAAAACTTATTTTNAAGCCTGAAGCACACAGCCAGGATAACCAACGAGTGGCTCTGGAAGAAGCATATCAAGGTTCTGATATGGCCTAGCCAGTCTCCAGACCTAAACCCAATAGAGAATCTTTGGAGGGAGTTCAAACTCCATGTTTCTCAGCAACAGCCCAGAAACCTGACTAATCTAGAGAAGATCTGTGTGGAGGAGTGTGCCACAATCTCTCCTGCAGTATGAGCAGACCTGGTGTAAAACTACAGGGAACGTTTGACGTTTGCTTTAATTGCAAACAAAGGCTACTGGACCAAGTATTAAAATGGATTTTCTCATTGGTTCCAATACTTATTTCCAGCTTTATCTTACAAATGAATAGTTATAAAATTATATATTGTAATTTCTGGATTATTATTTTATTTAGATTATGTCTCACACAAGGGATATGCACCTACGATTACAATTTCAGAACCCTTCATGATTTATTTTTCGCACTGTAAATGGAAGAGGTTTTTGATAACAATTGACTGAAGTGCAAGACTCCTACATCAATTCTGGGGTACTCATTACATTTTATTGTACATAAGAGAATAATAGAAATAGGAGAGAAAATGTGAATGCAACATTTTCTCCAAAATTACTTGTAAGAACGATTTAAAGTAGGAATGAATTTGTTTGTATGAACGCTTCCTGCATAAGACCCTTTGATTTTTCTAGTGTAAATATCCCTTTATCCCAAATAACTGAATAGGTTACTGTAACAGTATTATGTGATGATTCATTTAGTATTTATTTCTTAAGTTGGTGCACTGTGTTAAAGATTTCTCTCATTACTTTCTTTTGCTAAACTCTTTTCTGCTGTATAGCCTGCATGTGTATGCTGTTTGGGCCCACAACCTGAGAAAATTGCGTATTTTTTTTTAGGACTAACATATCTAAATCTATTTCTTGTTGCTGATATCTGTGGTCATAAGGTATATCAGATACAGGTTTTCTGGGTGAATGCTTTAAGCAGAAATCCTGATTAAAAGATTGGCTGCCATGTGGATATGATTAATGAATCTCATTTCCATGAAGTAAGATATATTTTAAGCTTCATCTGTTTATAGAACAAACTATACTTAATTAAAAAAAGGTTTAATGACATGAATCGTATTAATGAGCAATTAAAGCTGAAGAAGTAAGTTGTCCACTCTGAGTGTTCTGATCAGTTTTTGTACCTGCTAGATTTCAGATACGCATCAAAATCAATGATGAAAATAATTTAACAGATGCTGTTGTTGCAAGAATACCTGCGACTGTTGTAACTGTTTGATGTAAATCTTTTCTTATTTTGTTATACCTTGCTTTACTCTCACCATGGAGCCCTCAAAGCCAAGTTTGGGGTATCATCATATTTTTTTATTAATTTTTTTGTTTATTTGAAGATTTTAGGGTGTAATCTTAATTTTTTAAGATTTAACTACTACAATTCCCCATTAATTGTTGTACTACTTTAAAAAGCAAGAATCAATATTGAAATAAGCCTGTGTTTTCATTGGTATGACAGACTCTAACAAAAAAGAATCATTTCTTAAGCTCTCCACATACAGTAAAGCAAAATGAATGAATTGTTAGATTTGGTAATCCACAGTAACTGAAAGAACTTGATTATTCAGCATGTAGGGAATATACGTGTCACATTGTATCAAGTCATCTTTCATCCTATTAACATTAAAGATTGCAAAATAATTAAACATTAGTATTTTTCCATTATAAACTTAAAGTCAATTCATATCTCAAAGCCTTCAGAACAAACACTCAGTAATTAGCTAACTGTACTGCGGTTTACTCTTAGTTTTGTGGTTATTTTATTATTCGCCCCAAGGCTTTCTATAACACAGATGGTTCACGCTGAGGGAGAGTACAATTGCACAGTTGCCTGTCACTTCTTGTTTATGGCTTAATCATCTGAGTTTGGCAGCAAATCAGGGCAAAGTAAGAGCTTACCTCCAAACATTTGGTGTTATTTTAATGTCAGCTGATCTGATTTGATATTAACTAGTAACTATCAAAATGATGATGGAAAACTTTTTTGTATCGGTGCGAATGAGCATAATATTGACATTCAATCTGAAGTTCTCAGAAAGCTTAGTAGACACTGTTCTGTTGAGAATGGGGAGTTGAGGCAGTCTTCTTCAGAAGTCTACCATCACGGACACTGTTTCAGCAAGGTGAGCTACAAGTAGTTATTATCAGCTGATCAAGTTGATCACTTTTGAAGGAGAACATTAACCACTCTGTTAGTCAGGGAGTGGCCAGTAGTAAAATGGACTGGAGATGAGGGTGTGCTGAGTCTCTGATCTTAAAGTTTAACATACCTGCCAGTTTTACTCACCTGCATCTATAGATATATCTCATAGATTGCTCCTGCACTGCCATCAGAGATCTTAGTGATGTCGGTGTTGATTAAGAAAAAACTAAAAAATTATTTTTTGAAGAGGACTGTGTTTGTTCCTCTCTAATGAAAGTGATCGCTCAATGGTGACAAAGAGTAGAATAAAGGCAAGTGAATTTTTTTGCGAGCATCCCCATTTTACTTGACGTAAATGTTGAAGTCAACCAGAAAATTATTTTAAAGGTCAATATTTGAAATGACAAGGGGGGTAAAACTTTACTGAATGGAAATACTGAATACACAATGGATATGGAGCCAAACAAAAGCAGCATCACTCTGTGGTAGGGCTTATTTTTCTTTTCTTATTCAAAGCACATCATCTTTGTGTACAATTTCAATTTAGGCTATTGTCAGTATTGTGTGTGTATGCATTTCTTAGTTTTCAAAGAAAACTAAGAAATGTTGCTGGAGGAGTTTGACACTTCAAAATGATGAATGATTTAATTTCACATTTTGTTCTTTTCTTTGAGCATTTGTAATCTGAGGAGAACCGAACAGCAACTGTTAGTGTTTTTGTTATCTGAAAGATAAAGGGAAATATATCAATTGTTAGAAAAATCAAACAATGCAGCTAATTCTTATGATTTATTTCAGATGGCTCTTTATCACGTTGCTCTTTTTTGTTTGTCAAAGGTACTAACAAAAAAAACACACACAAAAATAATTACAAATCAGTAATATGTTTCTTCTCTAGTAAGAAAGATAGGATTCTGGAGCTTTTACTATTGTTTTATAGGCTTCCACTCAGAAATGGTTCATTTACTATGTGCTCTGTGAAGCAGCAGCAGTTCATTCATGAACTTGGATTCTGCACATATGGTTTGTTTGCTTCAAGTTGATGTTTTTCTCTTCTCAAAGCTCTGTTTTAAGATCTAAAGTCTTCTGTGAATTATTATTATGCACGCACTCTTTAGTGGATGCAAAAAGTAAGGCCTTTCTAAGCTCTCATTAACAATGCAGCATGACTTGGCACAAGCTGGGCAGGCATTTCCCTCTGTGACTGCTGGGATTGCTCTGCTTACCGTAAGCCCTCTACTTCATATCACTTTTGACTTGTGTAGTTCAGGAATTCTTTGGAATGGTCTCTTGTGTACTGCAACTCGACATATGCACAAAGATCTGTGGGGACTGCAAAACATGACTGAAGGTTCATATTCTGTAAACACTGGGAAGCTGAAAGAGACAAATTATTGTCATGTTCCGTCATACATTGGATCACAACCAAAGAAAAAAAATACCTTTAAGCACTTTGAACAAAGCCTTGACAAATTGTTTGCATGTATAAGTGTTGAAGACAGAGGGTGCTCAAAAGATTTGTGATTTTTATGCTCCAGGCCTAAAGTAATACTTGCATGAAGAGGTTTTTCACTTTTTGCTTGTGTTTCTTACCATGTCGGTCTTTCCTCAGATATCCGGGGACTACAAACCTTCATGGACCAGGCGTCTCGGCTTGGTTTGGATGTCTCCCTGCAGCGGGTGGACCGCAATGTCAGTCGAGTATTTACCGATCTCTTTAACACAATGCGCACAGAGGAGCTGAACCGGTACCGGGACACCCTACGACGGGCCGTGCTCCTCATGAGTCCTCGAGGAGCCCAAGTCTTCATCCACCAGGTCAGTTTTACTCTGTACCGTCTATTCATAATGGGTTTTGAAGCACAAATGAAAAGACAAATATCAAGAAAGAGAACAACATTTTGTAAAATAAAGATAAATTATCCATGCATAAAAACATTTTATGAAATCTTGTGGGTGACCTGAGGTCTAATTTTAGACCTGTCACAACATTAGCCAATAGAAGTAGATGAGGATTGAGTAAAGGATAAATTACCTCAGTTTTATTGGGCATGTTCAACTACTATTGATCCAATATCCTGCTTGCCAGCTTCAACCTCAGACAAATCCCAGAGAGAAATGGCAGACGTAAGACTGCCTTTGATTGAGTTGACCTTGTAAAATAAAATGTCTGCACTGAATTGTAAACTACTCTGAACCAAAGCAATTTTTTCTATTAAGCATTTATTACTTTATTTAATATAATTTCAGGAAAGAGTTATGGATATAACTGATGACACAATCTAAAAGGTATTTAAAATAATGTTAAATACACTGATTTGTTTTCAGCTTAGATTATCATAAAACTCCATAATTCTTATGTTTTTCTCTAGAGGTTTTAGAATATGTTATGTCAAACCCTTTAAAAAAACAAAACAGTTTAGACATGATTAACTTGTGCATTGAACAAGTTGTGTTTTTTCTCATCACCCAGAACGTATTTCTAGTAGTTTTTTCAGATTTTTTTCTGTAATGATTCCTTGGGCAAACCCAGTTGTATTAAGGGCTGTGGTGTTTTTCCGAGACTGCGGAAAATCTCTTACATAGCACAGGTGGTGTTGAAAGCAGTGAAAAATATATTGGTGTGAAAATGATCTGAGTGGTTTGTTCAGCTCTGCAAACACATTGCTGTCGGACACTTAATTCTTCTGCCCATCTGGCAAG
Organism: Cyprinodon variegatus; assembly: GCF_000732505.1. Taxonomy (NCBI): domain Eukaryota; kingdom Metazoa; phylum Chordata; class Actinopteri; order Cyprinodontiformes; family Cyprinodontidae; genus Cyprinodon; species Cyprinodon variegatus. The sequence continues at coordinate 340,115 of NW_015150559.1, forward strand.
GACAGTGAAGCATCAACAATTTATCCAACCCCCCCAAAAAAAACACTTAGATGTCAAAACCAGCCATAAATGAGTTTATTTGTTGCTGTAAATATGAAAGCGTGGCAATTACACAGCCTATTAATCAGTAAGAAAAAAAAAAAAGAAACCTTTCTTTCTACCCTTTACATGAGATTAGATTTTGCAGTTCACACTTTGTAAAATAAAGATTATAAATGTTTAAAAGGTTGGGCTTTGCCTACTTTAGAGTGGGATTTGGAAACATTTGGAAGCTGAAGATCCTATATGCTTAAACAAGTCACAAAATAAAATGCTTTTCAGTCAAAATTTAAGAGTAGTTACTGATGTCAAAAGCTATACAAAGGCTTTGTTTAAGAGTGCATAGGACTGTGGTATATAGCTGAAATAGGTGTCACAATATAACAGTTTTGTTCCAGGGTAAATGGCAGAGGGAAAAATTCAGGTAAAGCTTTCGATTGTACTGTCATTGACAACACGTTTTCTTTTCATTCTTTCTTATAACATCTCTTTTGGTGATTAAGTCAGTGGGGAAGATCATTTCAAATGAAACAGAAAAAATGGCCAGACAGGGCAACATCTGTTACAAAAACATTAGCTTAAATTAGACCCATGCTGATGAGCCAAGTTCAAAGTACATCCTTGTTTGTGAGTTGGCAGTTTGACATGTTGAGTCAAGTTAAGTGTAGTATGTTATAGTTCTTTTGCACCACTGTCTTCAGGGTTGTCCACATGAACATTAAAGTCCACCACAAGAATAAAGTAGCCATATTCACATATACACATATTGATATAATTGAATTTTTGGACTTCAGAAGCTGGTAAACATTCAGGATGGATGGATGGATGGATGGATGGATGGATGGATGGATGGATGGATGGATGGATGGATGGATGGATGGATGGAT
>NW_015150559.1:341773-345305 GCF_000732505.1 Cyprinodon variegatus
TATTTATTCATATAAACTATATACAGAATAGTCAGAACTACTAAAAATTTTCTAACAAAAACAAGCAAGGAAAAAACAGCAGAAATCTTAGAGGTAATAGTAGTAGTTATTACTATTTAGGAAATTGGAAGTAGTATTTTGGAAATATTCACAAATAATTCACAAATAATTAATGGTATTCACAAATAATTGATTGATTAATGGATTGTCTTTATTGATCTCACAGTAGGGAAATTTACTTGTTAAATCAGCTCAAATAGTCAAAGGAGAAGAAGAATGTGCCAAAGGAAGAAAAATGTGCATGGATATATCATCACCCATTAAACAGACAAATATAAGGTGCATAGTGTTAAAAATTATTTTTGATTTGGCCCTAATGGATCTCTGTAGAATAAGTGATCTGGTTACTTTCTGCACTCTAGTCGGACCAAGAGGAGAGAGAAGAGGGATCCCCAACAATGAGCTAACAAGGCTAGTGGCAGATGGTTTTAGTAGCTTACACAAGGAATCCAAATAAATTGGATACCAGAAAAAAAACAGTGTGAGACATAAAGAGAAGGAAAACTGAAGAGAGAGATGGAATTATGTGGTATTGGGCTGTCTATGAACTATTTAAACAAAACAAGAATCAAACCACATGGTAACATTCAATCCAAGCTCAAGCAAATTCCCTTTTGAGCAAACGAAAAGCATTAAAAACTTGTAATCTCCCAAAATGTAGCTAAGAACAAATGTTTCTTATCTGTAAAGCAAAACTCAGAAATGCAGTTCTGGAGGAAAGGGAAGCAATAGAGATGGCTTACAGCTTATTACTGTAGGAGTAGGGAAGGGGAGCAGGGGTTCTCCGAAACTCGTTGGGTCATGGCTGAATGAGGCATTGCAGCAAAGGGGCATTTAAAGAAAGGCCGGCTACTCTGGGATTTCTGCCGGTGATGAAGGCTTCACTTATTGAGGTTTGAAACTTTAAAGGGGGAGGGAGCAGTGTCTGGCTCCCCTTTTCATCTATCTCAGTAGCAGATGAGCCTGGGTGCTTGTTGTCCTTTTGGTTACGTGACAAAAATATTGAGCAGGTAGTCAACAAGGAAGACTTCAGCAGCTCCATTTCTCTTGGAAACCTCCCTATTGATCCAACAAAAGAAGTGGTTGTTCTCGGCATGCTTGGCAACAGGTTTTGACCAGTGAAATGCAGTTCCGGCACAGTTATCTGAGTGGTTCTAGTTACAGAACTCAGCTGAGGTATTGGTCTCCCAATGAAGGCAGACTGTGACGTAGTGGTCATGTCGTTATATAACATCTTGGGTGAAGTTAGAGCTGCAAGGCATGCTGGGAGCTGGAGAAACTGCTTTAAAGTGATCTGGTATACCATTTTAAATAAGTTAAAACCCCTTTTTACGTAAAATAAAAAAATAAAAAAACAACCCTTCTTACGGATTATAGAGGAAGTCAAACCCAGTATTAGGGATCAGACAGAGAAGATAGGTAAGTTTAAGACAACTACCCCAGTCTTTTCTGAGGTGTTGAAGATTTTGGATCTGATCATGTGACTTCTTTGGAGTACATGCATATTTAAAAAATATTTTTGAGCATGAAATCCAATAAAGCAACAACAGGTTCACATTCACCATATATACTGTACATTTCCCCAATATACTTCACTGTAGGCTTCAAATGCCTTTATCTTTAAACCAAATTTGAAAGCCTAGTGTTAGTTCTACCAGGTTTATGGCAGTTAGGATTTGGCAGAAAAAAACCTTTACCTGACTGTATAAACAGTAGATTGCACTTTGAAACAAAGTTTGGAATGTTCTCTCCTATAGCCCACATCCTGACTGGTTCTCCAGCTTTAGCTTGATAAAGATTGTATCCCCTGGTCATTATCAAGCTGTTAGTTCAATAATGTTGAAGCAAGGGGTGAACGGGGAGGATGGACTAGGTTCTAATATGGATCATCGGTGGAGACTTGTTGGTGAGGGCTTGGAGGACTCTACTCAAAAATGTTTTTTCATGAACCAACTTAAGATCCCAATCTCCGCCGAGCCCCATATGTTACCTAGAACAAAGAGAAGGGGACAGAAGAAAAGAAGAGACTGGGAAACAGGAAAAAATATGAGAGTGAAAAGATAGAGTCAAGTAAGGCAGATGAGGATAGATCTGGTAGCGTTTAAGTGAGGCTGGAGTCGATGGACTGTGACGGATGGATTAACTGGGTGTGGACAGACTGCTGAGTGATTAAAGGTGTTTTTAAGATGTGGCCCTGCGCTCATACCTAAAGGAGCATATTAGCTTCATTCTGTATATGCAAACACTATAGACTATTTTCCATAAAAACTGTAAATATTTGGTATTGTAAGTTTGTACATAAAACCCAAATACCTTAAAATCCTTGAGGTGTGGAACTCAAAGAGGTATATTTATGCTTGTGTATTGGACTGCAAACTAAAAAAATGTTTCACTTCATCCAGTAATTTTTTTGCTTTTGCCCAATTCCCTGCACTGACTCTTGTAATTGTTCTGTCTCATGTGAGCAAACATGAAAAAAAAGCTTTGACCAACAGTAGGTCAAAAACATCGCTTGCAGTCCAATTAGCTCCTTGTGGATGCTGCGCCATAAATCTAAAGTTAAGTACTTGCTGACAAATAAATTAGTCCACAGGTTGTGAATACATCAAGGCTTTTAGGTCTCATTAATGACATATTGCTTTGATATTTTCCTTAGTTTCTGGGAGTTTGGTTTTGGTGCTCACACACCATGTCGCCTGCAGACATCCTCTTGTCTCTTAGGTTTGCATTTAATCCAGACAATTATGCTTCGCTAAAATCATGTATACAATTAACACGAGTTATCTAGAGACCAACAAATAAGCACAGCTTCAAATTCAGCACACTGCATGAACGCTCCTGTGAATATCTTTTTATATTTTATATGCAGTAATTTGTAAATCTTACGTTTAATACATACCGTATTGGCTGTCTTAAAAGGCTATACCCTTTTTGCATCAGACATGCTTGGGATATAAATATGCTGATAGATTTATAGGGATTATACAGAAAAAGCGTTTTGGTGCTATAAGGTACTTTAGTTAAATATATGTTCTTGGTCACTTTCTGCAAAGTAGGAGCAATTTATTTTATAAAACCTAATTTGTTTTCTGCTTTCTTCTGTTCTGCTCGCAAAATTCATCTCTCAGTATTTGTTGAGCTGGATTGTTTCCTATTTTGCCTCTGCTCTGTTGTTCTATACTTAATACCTATTCATTTTCAGTACCCATGGTTGCATTACTAAACAGGCCAAACATCAAAAAGATGCAAGCAGGCTGAAAAGAAACTGGGGATGACTCCTAAGTATTGTATAATAACCACAAATCGATAGAAGAAGAACACGATGTCTTTGCTGAATATTAGAAAAATAGACCATAACGATTAAAACAGGACCACAGGGGGACCTATGTTTTCCTGTTACTGTTGTTTGATCAGAAAGTAGTAATTTTATGGTATCCTCCAAAGCTGGCTGGCTGGCTGGCTGGCTGGCTGG
>NW_015150559.1:345538-353951 GCF_000732505.1 Cyprinodon variegatus
TACAGTAGCTACAGTAAACATTTTATAAGAATATAGACAAAACAATACACTGTATATAAATGTTAAAAAGTTACTACTTAAGTGCAAATGACCGTAAGGATTATGTATATATCTGTATTATTGTCCATTATTCATTGTCCGCCCTGCTATGACTAGAACCTGTTGCACATTTCACAGTAGCACTAAACCCTAACATTATGATGGCTCATGTAGTATTAAATGGCAAGAAAGCTTTTTTTTTTGCTTTTCATGTCTTCTATCTTAAGACATGGTAAGTGTTTTTACACTCAGTTTTGGCAGAAGTGAAATATTTGGTCTCTGAAACATTTCTCCTTGCTACTCGGACACCATGGCAGCCATCTGAAGGTGTTATGAAGAAAAACAAAATAGGTGGTGTCAGATTGTGTGCTAGCTCTGCAGGGCGGGTGATGGATGTTGTGCAGAAGCTGGGTGAGGTCTGCCTCCTCTGTGGCAGCTAAGCCAGCCTACAGCAGTAACAAGCACTCGTGCCTGCTACCAAGTGACGTGAGGGGAGACAGAGATGCTGTTCAGGATGGCAGTAGGGTTAAGATGGGAAGACAGGAACACAGAGAGAGTGACAGCACAGACAAGAGGGGTGCAACGAGAGGGATAAAAAAAAGGATCAGAGGAGATGGATGTAAAGAGGAAAGGTCAACAATGAGAAAGAAATGTGGAGCTACAGGGGGGTACTTCAACATTATAAAGCACCCTGTATGAAATAGTAACGAATGAAATTAACAGAAAAGATGGCAGAGGAGGAAGACAGAGTAGATAAATGCAGAGACGTCACCTAATGAGGACAGGAGGCATTAAAGCAGCAGGTGATTTATGTGAGGCAGCAATATATAAAGCTGTAATAGATGTGCCTAGACTTATATGATCCCCTAATTAAACACTTGGTTATAAACAAACAGATGCAGACCATATAAGTTTTGTTTTTTCAATCACTGGTGCCCCAAAGGGCACCATGTGGTTATCCAAACTGGGTGTAAAGTCAGAAAAAAAAAAATACTAGCAGGAAGAACAACGCTACATCTAACACAGAGGAGAAAACAGGGAGATACAAAAACATTGTTATTCCATATGTGTCAGGAATTTCTGAGAAACCCAGGACTTTCTCTAAACACGTGATACCATTGAATTTACAACCCCCTCAGACAAAAGCTAGTTTATTCCAAAGACAGAACACCCAAACCAAAGCTGAGCAGTGCTGTTTAAGCGATCCAATGCAGAGAGGACTATACAGCCTCCTATATTGGAGAAACCAAACAACAACTTCATAAATACATGGTACAGCATAGGAGAGTTAGTACATCTGGGCAAGATCCAGCTGTATATTTGCACCACAAGAACAAAGAACACAGCTTTGATGACCAACATGTGCAAATTTTGGACAGAGAGGACAGATGGTGACAGATGGGGAGTGAAGAAATCCATCTCTGTTAAAACAGAAAAAAAAATACATCACTGAACAGAGGAGGCAGATTTTTTTTTTTATTTTTTTTTTTATATTCCAATAATTTATAATTCAGCCATTGGACTCATTTCAGGATTACATTGTGAGGAATTACATTAACACTCCCGTCATCATTCAAATAACCAATAACAAAATTAAAAAAATCTAGCTGAACAAGGGGTGGCTTGGAATATGCTTAGGAGGATGGACCTCTGTGCTGGTTAAATATATCAACTCTACAATTACAGTTTCCAATTAAATACAACAAAATTGATTAAAAAATGTCTGGATATGTGTTCAAACATGTGAGCACAGCACATGAGCAAAAATAAGGTTACCTTACAATTTAGGGTCATTTTTGTGATTATTAATACTTCACAGAAACACAGTCCAAAACTTTCTGCTGAGAAAAAAAATTAGACTTGCAAACACACAAAATTAAGACAACTAAATATAAAAATTAGGGCACAAATACAAAAAAAAAAAAAAAAAAAAAAAAACGCCTGCAAAGGAAAAATATTGTAAAAGAGATATTAAGCAATCCTAAAAAATTTGATGCAGCAAAGTGCAAACATTTTGCAAACAAAAAACTTGTTCAAAAACATACAGTAAATGATGCTGACACACTAAACTCATGCAAAGGTAAAATGCTGCAGGTGGCAAAAACAATTGCATTGGTAGGTCTGCAGTTGTGTTATGCCATGTGTCATATAAGGATGATCGTCTGGTAAAATGTCCAGCACAAAGCTCTATTAACCTACACTGATATTTGTGGCTGCAATGTGACAATATTTGAAAAGGTTTGAATTATATGAGTGCTAATATCAGTTACTGCATCACAAAGTTATTTTATTATTTGCAAACCACTATTCTCTACATCTCCCTGTCTTTAAAGGGAATGGGTTGATAATCTGCTTTTTCCAAAAGAGTCAGATACAGTAATAAGGCAGGCTCTCATAGGTTTCTTTTAAGCTCCCACTGGTTTTCCACTTTAAATTAAAGATGCATCCAACATGTGAGCAAATGGGTTCTCTAGTGCTCTCAAGTGTCTTGACAACTAATTCCAGACAAACAGTAAGTGACCTTCATATTCGACTCATGAGGGTGAATTTTAAGAGATTTCCACTTTCAGGTTTTGACTTTTCACTGTTGTTTCATTGGCAACCTCTGCCACCGGAAAGGATTAAAAAATAAAGCATTCTGTCATGGAAGATATATTGTATTTTCTCTCTCAAGGACTTTGCAACAAAGCAAAACAGGTGTAAAAGCTGTTATTGGTTTGTGTTTTTTCATCCAGATGTCAACTATCAGTTTACAGTTCATATATATATATATATATATATATATATATATATATATATATATATATATATATATATATATATATGACCAACTGAAAAAATGGGCTTTAAAAGAGCTTTAATTACATGAGTTCCCTGGTGCAGTTTGTCAGATGAGGTCAAGGAATAGATTCATGTTTCAACATTGAGGCCCATGAGTTGTTCACTAAAGAAAGGACCTTTAAGACACTGAGCATGAAATGTAATAAACATCTCCCCCTTGCTATGAAATGTGTTTTTATCCCAGGATTTCTTCCATCTTTGTGACACCAGTGTTTGTGGATGAAGATTTAAAAGCCGTCTGGCTGACATGCTATAATGGAATATGATAGAGATAGCCATGTTGGCTTTTCTTGCTCTGGAAATATATTGATGTTGACATGTCAACTCACAGGACACAACGCGCACACATACGTCCAGCACATGCATGCAAGTGTTGCACACATTTCACCCACAGCTTTCTGAGGGCAAGACCATATGTCTTATGACACTAAGCTGTCAGTAGCATTTTGTGTCCCTTAGTTGTTTTGTCGAAGCCAATATCACATATTGAAAAATAACCCACATAAAACAAAACAAAACAAATTCTTAAATGTTTACATAGGACATTTAAAGAAATCAACACATTCTATTAAGAAATACAGCAGCGTTAGGTGAGTCTGAAGTTTTAGACATTATTCTTTTGATTTAGATAAAATACCAGAAAAAGTAGGTTATCAAACTCTGGAGAAATTGAGAACAATTTCATCCACTTTAAAAGCAGACACAGAAGTGCACATATTGGTTTCACAGAAAATGTGTACAGTGTACTGCATAGCATTCATGCCTTGGGAAATGTCTCTCACTTTTAAATCATCTGGTTGTGTTAAGGATATCTGTGAAGAAACATGACAAAAAGGCAAATTATTCTTAGCTGATGGGAAAATAATACAATGGTAAAGTAATACAATAATACAAGTTTTCAAACCTCCTTTCAAATGCAAAGCTGACCAGGGGTGTATTTACAATATTATTAGCTCATACTTAGCATGTTCTGGTTGAATTATTTAGTTTTATTTGCAAATTACGTGTAAGCTTTTTACATGGAAAAATGTATAAACTTAAGAAAAACAATGAACGTGGATTTGGATGAATTGAAAAGTAATGTAAAAGAAGAAAATCCAAAACATGAAGGTTGGAAAAACAGACACTGATATGCTGGACTGGAATTCTGTCCTTTCTTAGACAGATGAAAGGGAAAATCTGGGGGATCAGATAGCAAAAATATTCTGACTGAGATAGTTAGACAAGAAGTTGCAAATGTGCGTGTGTTACATATGAATGCATATGTTAAAATAAACAACTCTTTGATCAAGCAATCTAGTTGCCTTTCCTGAAGGCAAACAATCATCTTAAACAATCATGCTTTTGCAAAATACTCTGAGCCAGGAGAGGGTTATCTCCCGATACATTAACATATTCCAGCATGTTGCACAGTTGTGCCTTGGCACCTGAACTCAACCCATCTCTCAGATGGAATAAGGCTGGCCATGACCTGGAAGTGTTTATCCCAGCATGAATCATTAACCAGACACAGAGAGCATGGTGTTGGTGCAGGGAAGCGTAGTGCTGGCACAAACGGCATATACTGCACACAGAAGGATGTCCAGACATGTGCACACCTTCCGTATCTCTCCCCTCGTGCCTTTCTCTGATTTATCACAGGCTGCGCTGTGTACACTTTTCCCTTCGTGCTAATGAGGGAGGCCAGCAAAAAAGAACACAAAGTGCTGTTCCCTTTTTTCAGTCATGCTGAACAGAAGAAAACACTTGCAGCCAACCAGAACATTGGATTTTCTTCTGGCCTAGAATACAAATGAAGGCAAAAGTGTGAGTGGCTAAACTGGTATAATTTTGTTTATATTGCTGGAGGAGTTTTAAGGTGCTACAAAATGAGAGTACATCACAGGTTAGATGCGCTTCTCTCACATGTGAGGTGGAGCAATCAGGGAGGGTCATTTTATGTCTACGTCTGGAATGTGGAGACCAGATCTCATGGAACCATGCAGTTCTTAGAAAAGGCCTATGATTCATATATGGCTCTTTTTGAAATCAGGCTAACCTTAATTCTTTTAGTAAGGAAATTATATATTATTAGAGGTGTAAAAAGTATTTACATTCTTTATTTAAGTAAAACTACAGATATCCATGTAAAAAAAAGACTGGTTAAAGTACTGGTTAAACTTCTTTACTGAAAGGTATAGTGGAGGATGTTCTTTTTCCGGGTTGATCATCAAAATAAGTGGTCCTCCTAATTGTCAATCATTCTGGTGATATGTTTACGTAAGGCCGTCCTAACTGCAAATGTTTTTTTGGAAAGTAAGTTTGTATGAGTGATGCAAACAGCAACATTTATACAGAGGTTGCACAAGGAGAAATGGGCTTGTGCATGCTCTCACACGCGTTTAATGGGTGTTCCCTCTCGGGAGCAGATACAGGGTTGTGCATGTGCATTTTTGTTTAAAGACGAGAGGGCGGGTCTTTTCAAAAATTTGTGAAAATCCACCAGTATGCCTCTAAGTTAAAAATGATATGTAGAGGTTCTACATTATACTAAAGACAAACGTAAAATAGAAATTTGTTACATGATACAAATATTTTTTGAAATCTCTGGGCTTTTTTTTTTTTTTTTTTAAGAGGTATTTGTAGAAAGCATTTTGCTAACGGCATTGGTAGAGAGAAGAAAAAAAGAACTCTGAGTCAGTCTAGTTTGCTCTAGATTACATTTTCAGGCAGGATATTTACTGTACATAGTGGACTGAACTGAACTTAAGTCCTCCATAAACAGCTGAAACTGTATTCACAGATTTAAAGTTGGAAACAACATTGAAATTACATTTCAAGTTAATACAGTACAATTAAAATTAATAAGCAAAAAACAGATGGGGAATGTCTTACATCTAAGATTTGGTTCTATCATCTGCAAAGTTTCCTTCCCTCTGTCTTTATCCATGTCACTATTAGGGATTTTCTATGAACAAACTGCAACTAGAAAGATTTTCTTCACACTTTTGATTCCCTCCATTTTGCTGCAGCTACGACATGTCCCTATCAAAATGTACAGGAGTAATGAGCCAATTTTGAGAAAGTAAGAAGTAGAAAGTGCATATATATGTGTTTAATTGTAAAGAGTAACACATAAAAAGCCCTTAAAAACAAACAAACACGTAGATAGCGTTAAAAACTGCCGATGTACAGTATTATATTTATAGTTGTTTACTTGACACCTCTGTGTTTGTTTACAGTAAACAAATACAATTAACTCAGACCTCCTGTTTTTGTGTTCATATGGATTAATGTTACATGTTTTAATAACTGTTATCAATGTTTGATTGGCCACCAAACTCGCCCATCCTTTATCTCGTAGAAGATCTTCATTAGATAACTTAAGGCTGCAAACCTTGACTAAACCTACAACTAATCATACACTAAGCCTCCATGTCACACTGCTTTAATTAAGTGATTCATACTAAAACAATACAATGTAATGCTGTTTATAGACATGGATTTTATCTTTATTGAGATAATGTAATAGTCGAATTTCTCACTAAACTAAGTTTTGAGATTTTGGCCGGCTGTAACTATAATAGAAATTGATAAATTGACATGCTTTAAAACATCCAGCCGTGTGTAAGGAATGCAAGTTTCACTTTTTAATTTATATTAAAGAATTACATTACATTTTCGATAATAATACAAATTTAGATTCTAACGTATGTTTCCAACTAATCTGTCAGGTCTGGCGCTGTAGACTAATGCTCTCAGCTTGTCGAAAAATAAAATAAAAACAGCTAAAAGGCAGAGGGACTTATCTGGTCTTATTTTTAGTGTAACACTAATAAAACAAGCCACTGGTAGCAAGAAAAAAATAAATTGAACCCTGGCAGCTTGCTTTGGGGAAGACATGTATCCAATTAAACAGGCAAGACACATGGGTTTGTTGGAATTCTGCAAACAACTATGAACCACCTGGCTGCAAATATATTTCAGAGCTTACCCTACCCTGTTTGTACAATTAAGCAGAGGAGGAGATTGTAGTGCTGCTGCAAAGACGTTTTCACTCTAAAGAAACAAATCTCATGGACCAGCAGAACTATGAAGCCTGAAATGAGCCAGGCTGTTTACTTTGTTGAGGAGGACTAAACAGCATCTGCCTGCAGAAATCCAACTTCCCAGGGGTCTTCATAGCTCAAAGGCTTAAAGACTTGTTGGCATCCTGGAGTGTCAAGGATGAAGGAACGGTGTACACAATGCCTGACTGACGAGATATGAGCAAACACAACAGGGCCTTTAAATTAAAGTATTTTCTCTGTTTTATTTTTGCATTTATATATAATGCTCTACATGTATTTATATGGTCAAGAAAATGCTGTTTTAAGCTAGCTGAAGATGATTAAGTTGTCTAGAAAAAGGAATCTATGAGCAAAATACGGAAAGAAAACATTTGGAAATTTTCGATCATCTCTTTCAATGTAAAGACTGAGGTGATGTGGAGTGTGGAGTTTATCACGCTTTCTGTCTGCTATCACTGGTCCCTCCTGGCTTAATGCTCCCACCCCTGGACCCCAGTCCTCTCCCTCTGACCCTTGCTGCTGCCCCTCAATTCCATTTTCCTCCCAATAACCGCATGACAAATCGAGGCTGCCAGAAAATGATCTATGATTGTCCTACAGCTCATCCTCTGCTGCCCTCCATTCCCTGCTCTTCCCTTTTTGCCTCTTTTTCACCATCTGTCTGGTTTACAGGACATCCCATCTTTTCTTCTTTGTATTTTTCTGATTTTAATGGTCTCACATTTCTGTCTACATGGGGCACTTTATCTTTGTGCCCTTGTTCCCCCTCCCCTTACTGTCTTCTTTAGCCTGCACTCTTATTGCCCAGTATAGTTTTATCTGTCTTTATTTGTCTTTCTTTTGATGCATCTTAATGGAATTTCACATCCTTATTTGGGGTATTTTAATTGGGAATATAACAGAGGCAGTGTGTAAGCATGCATTGTTGCTGATGCAAAATATAAGCGTTCACTTTTAATCCCTCAGTAGGCCATAAATAAAACATTATCACACAATTATTATAGAGATAAAAGATAGCAATTTACCCTAAATGAAATAGAACAACCATTCATCACATGTCCTACAAAGGCACTTATGCAGACAATTAAATCAGGTCATACTGTTAGATTGGTTAAAAAGTTTATTATCAAAAGAAAACCAGCTGATTACATTAAGTCATTGACTGGCAGGACACGCTCCTCCTGGATGAGCATGTGGCAACAATAGATCTTTGCTGTTTTTTTCATTGATTCTACAACAATTCCTCAAACTGAGCATAAAAGCACCCCACGATGTCAGCTCACTGCTCCCCAAGGGGATCGGTTAAATGCAAACGTAAATTCCTCCAATGTTAGATCAATAAAAGTTCAAATATTAAAACTAAATATTAAAGCTACAGTGTGTAATATTTACAGGGATATACAGTCAGAAATGTAATATATTATACATAACTATGTTATTTATCATCATCTACGAGCTCAGCCTCTTAACCTTAATATTTGCGT
>NW_015150559.1:356771-424162 GCF_000732505.1 Cyprinodon variegatus
GAAACACAAATAACATGATTCACTGAAGAGTTGCAACAATTTTTATTTGAGGTACTTCTCAAAGGTTTCTGGAGTAGTTCATTGCTGTTGACATCATTAAATGTGAGTACCCTAGAATTAAGTACCATTTTGTTGCAATGCATAAGTACCAACAACTTTACTACAATACGGCCCAATAAATACCCAATAAAATTAAAATTAAATTGCTTGATGGATTAAGTGTGTTCTTTTAATGTTCAGGGGTCCAACATCAAGCGGCACCAATCATGCATCTTAATAACTTCTTAGAGTTTGGTCTTAATAGTAATTAGCTGTTGCAGTAGGTACTGTAATGTATACCTACACCCATTGAATGTAGTTCCATTACTTTTTATTGCTGCTTTGTTAAAAAAAGCTGGCATACACTACAGAATAAATACATGTTGCAGCCCACCAATTTTTTTATTTTTTTTTCAATTCACATTGGTTGGTTCTAAGACAGCCATGATAAACACAACACTAACTACAGCTCAGGGTTCAATTCATTTCAATTCAGTTTATTTATACAGTATAGTACCAATTCACACCACATGTCATCTTAAGGAACTTTACAGTTCAACCAGATCATACAGTCAAATTGATTAAAAGTTTTCCATCTAAGGAAAATCACTTGATTGCATCGACTCGAAGGCAATCCCTCACACTAAGCACGCTTGTAGTGACAGTGGAGAGGAAAAACTCCCTTTTAACAGGAAGAAACCTCCAACAGAACCAGGCTCTGTGTGAGCGGCCATCTGGTGAGGCCCACTGGGGTTCAAGGAGACAGAAGCAGAGATACAAAAGGCAGCTGTAAAAGGCGGCCCCGTCCAGGAAACACACAGCCAGGTAGATGAGCTCCGAACCAGCTCCCATGCCAGAGGATGAAGAGAGCACTTCCAGCCGGTCACAGTCAGAGAGACAGGACTACACTGAAAAACAGGCCGATCTCCAACATCTATAAAAAAGGTGTTGATGACAGCAGCAGAGCTTATTTTCTCTCCAGGATGGTTTCACAGCCAAACAGGAACAGACCAGGTGAAGCTACTGTGACAAAAAGCAGAAAGCATAACGTTAGAGATTGAACTAACAGATTCTGCACAGTGGGAGAATACAAATAGAATGAAGCAGAATGATGAAAAAGGGGTCGTTATTGTTGTTTTTTCATTATTATTTAAAGCTGTACATTATCAAACCTGTTATCAAACATTAATAAAGTAGTTATCAACCTACTGCTAGTTTGCCTCTTGAAGTTCTATAAGCTTTATTGTAGTACTTGCATTGTGTGCGGACATGCTTTGCTGATAAGAGATGAACATAAATAGTAACAGTTCCACTCTTGTAGATTCCTAAGGTCGTTGTAAAGAGGGAATAAAGCTCACAATAATTTTAAAGACATTGTTGAATAACTTGCAGTGTTTCTTCAATCAGTTGGCCATGGAGACTTCCTGAAGCTCTTAACAAGACTGAAAAAATATTTTAATTATGTTTAGCCCAGAAAGAAAAGTTTGGTAACCCCCTGCAAAGAGCTTGAGAAGCCTTCTATTGTTCAAAAGTACCCGTAAATTGATGCATCATACTGATGGAATAGAAAATGCATTGTTGAGCAAATATATTTCTGATAATGAAAAAATAGGGCTTGTAAATTTTTGCTAACATTGTTTTTTTGTTGTTGTTTGACAGGCTATTCTTTCCATAAAAAGCTTATAAAAATACCTCTTTGTGAAGTTTATTTAAAAAAAATGTGCACACTCAAGTACCAGTGTATCGTATTCATGTTAATTATGGCTACTGCCTCAGTTATTCAATGAAGCTGTTATTTCTACAAGTCATCAGTACCTCACTGGATAAACCTGTTGTTCAGAGAAGAGCTTTGCCAGCAAGCCAGTGGGAGATTTCTAGGGCTGTGAGTGCTCCTGCATTTGGATTAGCACATTTATTTTTGATTTTGAGAACTGAGTGAAACTGCGTGATCTGTTAGAACCCTGAATTCGGTTCAAATCCATGGAGCGTTTTGATGAGAATTACTGAGTGAATGTGTCCAGATTTAAGGGACAGATTTTACTTCAGCTGCAGAGTTTGACAGAATTATGCAAAAAACAAAAATCATAATTAAATGCCTGTCATGTTTTCTTTCCAGAGTAGTTTAGATGTATAACATTTTAAAGACATTTCTTCCTCCAAGTTACAGATGTTAGGATTTCATTACTCTCCATTATGTTTACTTTCCTTCTCTAGTCCTTCCTTACAGAGCCCAAGGCTGCAGCCAGTGACCAATTTTCAGAATGTGCATCCATTCATTTTCTTCCTGCATGTTGCAAAAGATCCCAAATATAGTTAACAGGGGAGTAGCTCTGTCTTGTTATTTTGATTATTTTTAACCGCACCAACAGTTTGAAAAAAATGTTTCAGCTAAAGGCTTCACATCCTTTATGCAATGAAAGCAATTTTTATTTTATTCTTTTCAGTTAAGTTAGATTGTTTAATGCGTGAAAAGTTTAATATTGTGAATCTGACAAGTTCTCCTTGTATTCTTTTTATTTTTTGAGGTAGGTTCTTTAACTAGTAGACAGTGATTGATGTGTAGTTCAGAGCAACTTTAGTGTTTAATCATTTTATCTTTCAGTCTTATCAGTAAAAATAACAATGATCAGTTCATTTTGACATGCAAACAGTTGGATTTATTATTTTGTTATGTTTTCTTTACTCTGAAATGTTCTCATTTTCCTTCTTTTTGTAAAAATGTGTAATTACAACAGTTTTATACATCAATAGCCCCACATGACCTAGGTATTATAAAAAAAAAAAAAAAAAAACAAGTAGAGGTTGCCAAAATCAGCATTTTTATATGCACAATTTTCATGCTTGTGAAAAGACAGGATATTTTGAACCATGGCTCACTCATTGTTCTTTTATCCTGTAAATATAAATCAGGTTGACTCTTAGCATTTCGGTTTGGAAATTGCAACACCTTTTATTTTTAAATCCTTCCATTCTATTTTAGAATGGAAGATTCTTTTCATATCATTTTATAATGTCAGACATCGGCAATAAACTTGCACTGTGACCAAAAAATTTTACTTTCGTTGTCTCTTCAGGAGACCATGTTCCAGAAATGGTGGTCAGCTCTGATACTGATTTTCAAAGCTGATAGAGGAGGCTTACGACTGCCAGTCCTCCCCAACAAGTGACACTGTCATTAACCTCGTGGTTATGTTTAAATTATAAATTTTGTTAAATTATATATATATATATATTATTTTTTTATTTATTTTTTTTTTTTTTTCAGGTTTTGAGGTTTGGTGCTAGTGAGTTCTCTCAAACCATTTTATTGTCCCACAGTACCACTTTACTTTATCATCCAAAACATGCAGTTCGATCCAAACGGATTTTTTTTTTTTTTAATTTAAAGATGCTCTATGAAAATAAGAACGTTTCTTTTTTGTTTTTGCTTTTTCCTCCTTGTCTGAAAAAACAAAAGAAAAAAAAACAGATCCTTCCCTGTGTAGTTCAATTGGACCAACATTGCTTCAACTTACAAAAAATGAAAACTTTTTTCTTCTTTAAATTCCACAGTTTGCACACATTTCCTAAAAACTCTTAAAATCCAAGAAAACAAGCTAATGACACTCAGTAAAAAGTAGGAAACAACAAAGAACAGATCTAAATCCAACAGAAAGCTAAAACAAACTCCTTATTGGGCAAGTAAAACATTAAACCAACATTTAACTGAGCCAATGCCCAGACACAAATAAAGAAAGGTACAGCCTTATCTGTAAAGTGGTTGGAGTTATCCAGGAGCCGGTGCCGTCCTTTAAGCCTTGATGATGGTTGTAGCAGAGAGGGAGAGCAACAGTCCATGGCTGCTGCAGTTTGGGGAGAAAGGGGAGCAAGGTTGCCTGGCTTTCAGTCTGTTTGCAGCAGGGAAGTGCAGGCTGCATTAAGATTCTCTCCAAGAGGGAACCAAACAGGACTTCTGATGGCAGCTCAGCTCTCAGTGGCTTGAAGCTCAAGGGAAGGGCAGACTGCACAGGCACTTCTCACAACAGCTGGGTCTCTGCTTGGTGCGATGAAAGGGTTTGAGCAGAGGCTACCACTCTCTATAGTTTGCAGTTAAAGAGAATGAGGGGTCACAATTGAATCGAATTGAGCATTGGGCCTCATGCAACAACATTTCTCTTATCTTCTCAGACCATGGGCTCCTACGAGTCAGTGAACGTTCCTAACTTCAGAAAACAATGCCAAACGATCCTCACAAATGCGATGCATTCCACCTGTGCGTATTCTACCTCGCTAGCATGAGAGTTTCATATCTGCTTAATTACTTCCCTAATAATCCCATATAAGGCTACAACTTTCAGCGCTTGACAGACAGTATTCATTCACAAAAATGGCATTGAAGACCAAAGAAGAGAGGCTTTAACAGTCTGGAGATCTAAGTTCTCTTGACTGAAAGTTGAGCTGCAGAATTAAAGGATTAGGAAAATCCAAGCACCCAGGATTAATTCACTAGAGCTTAAATGCCATGGTTGCTCTGTTATAGAAACAAAACTAAGAATTATTTGATCCAAAAATTATGTCAAAAACATTTCTAGCAAAAGCCGGACCGTCAATGAAAACTACAGCTGGAAGCAAGAGGTTCGTCATTAACACGACACAACATTCTGCAAAATCTCCTTTAATGCACACATAAACATGCACTGTATATCTTCAAACCATGTCTGTCATCCTTTGTTTATACTCTTTATCTTTTTTACAGTATATTACTAATAAGCATAAACATGTTAATGTCAAAACTCTGATTGGACGAATTCAAACAGACCAAAACTCAAAAATTCCACATTTTGTGATATAACAAACCCAAGGTGGCAACCAGAAGTGAACTGAATGCATGTTATACTGTTTCACGCAGCAGAATGGTGCTGAAATACAGGTATTTGCTGAACTTTCTATCCTATTTCTGTTCAAGATGTTATTTAAATGGTAGCTTGATCTGTCTTAGAGCTCACCGACTGTTCTTTCTTTTAATGAAACAACAAATCAAATCAGTGTCCCCTGGATACCGACATGCCAGCTGTTGGTGAAGTGATAAAAACTGAATAGAAATGTAATTTATAATTCCAGAGTAGCATAATAGATATTCATTTAGCCAAATAAAATGAACAATTGCCTCTAAGTACTATAGTAACAAATGTAGCCATTTAGTTAAAAACTAAGTTTTGATTACAACTGACTGTTCATAAAATTTGTTAATATCTGAGATTAGAAATATGAGAAAAATTGTAAATGCGGCATTTTCTCCTAATCACACATACGGATGACTTAAACAATTTGTTTGTAGGAACACTTCTTGCATAAGAACCATTTTTCCTAGCTTTCCTTTGATCCATAGCTATCAGCTCGATGAGATGTGGTCATTTTGTTTCTGTGATGGAGGAAGTGACAGCTTGTTTTTTGTATTTTGCTTGGTAAAAGCAAATTCAATTAAATTTTAACTCTAAAGACTTTCTTCTACTCAAAGTATTTATCCTGGGGCTTCCCCTTTAGTCTGATAACAGAGGTGGTTCTTCTTGGCACGCTTGACCGAGGCGGCAATCAAGACTCTGATGATGTTCCATTTTGGCTCTAAGCTTACAAGCTCTGTCTTCAAAGGGAATAAGAGAAGTGGTCTGAGGGATTCAGCCGGCGAAGGTTCACCAATGTGTTGGAAAATAGCTATGTTTCTTCCTCTCCAGAGCAGCGACATAGGGACAGATGGTGGTTGTTGTCCTTAAATGATCTCTGGTATTCTGTCAGACCTGAAATGCATGCTGGGAGCTGAAGTTTGTTTTACAGTGTTCTGGCATAAAACTCTTCTAAGTGAATTCACCTCAGACAATTAGAAGAGGCCTATTTTATCTTATTAAACCCTCTTTCCACCTTTAACTAGAATCTTCACATTGTTATTTTCTTTTATTCTTATGCTGATATGAACATGTTGTCCAAAACCCATTCACCTCAGAGACACAGAACTGGACTGCTTCCAAAACACTTTGGCGAGTGGCGACTTCATGTTCTAGTAGTTCTTATGCATATAATGTAATAAATCAGAAAGAGGACCCAATATTCAACCAGATATCAACAACATTGTTGAAGAGGTTTGAATCTGTATTTGATGGGAAGGTGAGAAAAGTTGATCAGAGGTTAAAAACCTGGTCAGTTTTCAGAAATCAGAAAACTCTGAATATTTCGATGAGGATAAAGCAAAGGCATGTTATTCATGAGGCAAGAGTAAGGTCACAATAAGGCGTGGAACACTAGACATCTACACACTGTAAGGCTGTTAAATAAGTTGACAACAGTAAATGATTTGAGGTCTCTTAAATAGACAGGAAAGCAGGTAGTAAGCATGAGCACTGATGAGAAGGGGTTAAGCTGTAGAGAACATGAGGAGAATGAGTAATAATGATCCCAGGAGCAGAGCTGAATATAAACAAACCAGTCAGTTTGCCAGCAGCAACACATATAAATGTTAAAGTAGATGAATCTGGGCCATAAGGAATATTAAAAGTTTACCCAAAGATGATTAAATGATGTTCACAATTTCCCTTTTAATATCATGGCTGATTAATTTTGTTTTGGTAGTAAAGTCTGTTTTATGTCTGCCTCCAATTTATGAAAACTTTTTACAATAACTAAGCAGTTGTTGATCAATCACATATAGTCTATTGTATGTAACACAAGCCCAGTTCTTTTTTGTACATTTATTTAAACAAAATGTGCTGACATATATCTGGTTGGAAGAGGCAGCAGCCTGTAATCGACCAAGAGAAAGATAAGTAGGGGGACGATTCAAAAACGGTTAAAAAGACTTTGTAATACGAAGTGGGAAGAGATGGCTGGTGGCACAATAAAGGAGATGGAATGCTGGAATTGCTGTATGCATGACTGGGAGAAGCTGAGATTAGACCTTGTGGAAAGTTCAGCAGCTTTTGCAGTGTTGGAGGAAGCAGAGTGTCTTCAGAGTTTCCTCTCTTCCTACTCTGTTTAGGACTCAGAGCCCTTAGTCTGTTTTTATATTTTTATTTTTTTTATATTTTCCTGACCTTCACATTACATTGAAAAATGATTTAGATTCTGTTACTTACCTTATTGTTATAATGATTGTTGTTGTTTATCTAAACATTTTATTAAAACATTAGACTTGTAAAGGTAAAATGTGTTGTAAAATCTTAAAAAACAGTTAAATATGGATATAAACACTATCCATATTCAACAAAGAAACATTAATACAGTTAATTAGATTTGCAGCTGGGCGTTAACTAAATAAATGAGACCATCAGTGAGATGATTGCCTGATTTTTAACTCTGTAATTTTCAATTTTAAATGCTAGTCACGTCAGGTCAAATACAGTTGTAATTATGTAGGTCTAGTCATAAATGAGATTAAGTTGTTTAATAAGCCAACAGCACTTTAATGTGTATTCTGTACAAGTTCCTGAACTATTCGAAAGCATTTTCTGAGTTGCTCACCTTTATTATAGGCCTAAAAAAAAATTTTGCTGGTTAAAAACCTCTGTGGCAGTTGGCCAAAAACATTGACTTCCGACCCTTTTTAGTAGTTGCAAAATTGCATTAATTCACAAAATCTGTGTGCATTAAATTCAAAGTAGGGGCTTTAGATATTTACTGCTAAGGTTTTCATTATTTTGGCATCTATCGAAACATATAGTAATTTTGTTAATCATAACCAATTTAAAAAAAAAGGGGAGGTTTTAATTAGGGGTGGGTATTGCCAAAGAAGTCACGATTCGATTCAAATCACGATTCACAGGCCACGATGCGATTCTATCACGATGCATCACGATACTTGAATTATTGCGATGCATTGCAATATTTTCTCCTCCATGTTTTGTTTTTGAAGGACTCTGCACAGTATCCCGCGGCCGGAAATGCTTGTGACACAAGGCAGCATGTGTCAACACATTTGCAGCGACATCTACTGGACTGGAAGTTGTATTACACTTGTTTTTGGCTGATGTTCGCCAACATTCAGGCAATTTTATTTATTCATTTTTTAAATTAATATTCAATACTTGGCGTCAAGCATCGATGCAGTAGATCACGAAAATTAGAATCACGATGCATCATCATGACGATTATTTTGCACACCCCTAGTTTTAATACAGTTAAGCGACTCAGGCAAAAAATAAAAAATAAAAATGATCAGGTACAATTGGCTTGTTGATTGGTCAATCCAATATAGGGCTTTAAAAAAATGTTAAAAAATAGATTTTGTAATAATCATTTTTAAAAAGTTAAATAAATGTCTTTTAAAATAAAGTATTAAAAAAGTAAAAAACTCAAAACTGATACATAGTAACTTAAACCCAGTGTGATCCAATCTGTTACATTATCATACTGTTTTTGAAATGTCTAAATAAAGTATCTCAAGTAGCACTTATGCCTTTTACGTTATGGTAGATCACTAAGGGCTCACATAGTATCAGTTTTATGAATTAAACTGAGTGTTTGAACAGTATTGCTGTAAATTTGTCTCAACATGATGCTATCGAATGTAATGGACAATGCCTTAAGGGTATCATCTAGATAGGAAATGTAATGTGACTAACATTAGTAGACTTTGTAGATGCATATTAATCACAATTTATATCCCAATACATTCACCCAGAGGTGACCAGTGAAGCATGCAGTTGAGCCTGATGAGAGACGTCTTAGAGAGCAAGGGTTATAGTAGTGCCACGAGGCTTCAGGGTGTGTGGCACAGCACAGAGATGGATGAATAAAATGGAGAAGGTCTTCTGTCCAGGATGCCCTGTAGAATCTCCTCCAGATCCTTCTTTCAAACAGGCCTTTTCAGCCTCCTATTCAAAAAACAGTAATTGCATCATTTTTCAAGCCCCTTGCTTCTGTCTGCCTGTGAAGTTGGCCCCATTAATCAAACTAATGGAGAAGTAAGTGATTTCAAAATATAGGCTTTGATCATGCACCCCCCTCTTCTTTCCAACAACTCCGCCCGCTCAGCTTTAGGATCCCATCTCCTCCCTTCCTCCCTTTTTGTCTTTGTCTCAAAGTCCTCCCTCTGCTGTTTACTTTATAATGTATGGAAAGGAGAAGGAAGAATGAAGAAGGGAATCACAAACTATGTTTTTTCTTTGATACTGTACATCTGATGAGGCGCAAGAGCTATACTTGTACATGCTAGGGCATAGCTGTGGCTTATCTAGCTTAAAACTATTTCCTGATATAGCAGATAGTTAAACTAAATATATAAGCTTTGGAAATGGTCAGTCTAAAATCATTGTGGCCTATTAACAGACGGTATGCCCCAGAAAGTCACAGTTCAGACACATTTATTGATCCTGATGAGCCTGATTAAATTAAATTGCACCCCAGGTGTAATGAAAAGCTTGTGCCTGCTATAAAGCAGGATAGACATTATTGAGGTTGCTACCAGAGCACTGACAGAAATTTTATTCTTTACCATCGGAGCCAAACAACTACCCAGGAAAACATGCTCTCCTTTTAGGTGGCACTTGTGTGCTTGTTACCATTTTAATTGCTCTAAATTGGATTTGTTTCCTTTTTTCAGGTGTTACCTACAGTACTGTATGTCTAATAATAGCCTAAGACTGTGTTTTATCAGGAGTTTGTGAACAGGGGGGAAAAAAATGAAGGGAATTTGCGATTTGCAACTCCTGTACATGTATTAAAGCAAATTGCGCTGAAAGTGCCCATAAAACAGGCAAAGCTTATTGAACTAGGAATGCTTTGAATATGTCATTGTTCCAAAAATTGAAACCCATGAAAAGAATATTGCACTATATTAATTTTATCATCCATCTTTAAAACCCCACCTTATGCTAATGGAGGGGTTTCACTTCTCATATGATACATTGTCAGGGGCTTCAATGCCCCTGGGAGGGTCACCCAAGGCAAACAGGCTCTAGTTCATGTGTCACAGAAAGAGGTGTTCTGCCCTATGCAACTAAAATACTGAGGCACGCAATGTCACTCCATATGGCAGAGCCGAGACATCACCCTAGAGCCATGCCTGGGGTTAGAAATTATCGGCAAGCGACTGAAAAAAAAATAAAAAATGGCGCTGCGCAAGCAGCAGCCTGTTACGTTGGCACCTTTTCTTCCTTTGGCACCTTCTTCTTCTCTTTGACTATTTTAGCTGATGTAACAAGTACATTTCTCCACATAGGCCTATAGCAATAGCCGGGCCGTGAAGAGCAAGCAGTATGATGTGTGGATTGGACAAAAAATAATGACACACCCTAATAGACAGACTTATAGATTTCACTAAGATATAAGAACCTACCCAAAAGGTTTTTTTGGCTCATCTCTACTATTTTGATGTGTATGTGAAAACACTGTAAAAATGTTGTGTGACTGCTCTGCTAAATCCAGAGTAGACATATAATTTATTTTATTTCCAACATTTATACATACACAAAGAGAAGAGAAAAAACAGTGAAACTATTTGCACATACAATAGAAATACAGTAGCTTAGTTAGAAAATATGCTTAATTCTCAACCACATAATAGACATTTATAAAATACACAAGATATACATTTTCCAAGTATCCGTATGAATATATAATCACAAAATTGAATATACTCTGCATATATATCCTTGTAAAGTGAAATCATAAAAGGTATCCCCATAAATAAATATATACAATACATACCACATACTAAGTTAGTGACAGTATAACAATCAACCGTTTTTTATTATAGATTTATCTCTCAATGTCCTCTGTTACATACTTTCTCTTCCATGTATTTGTTTAAAAAATATATTTTTTTGTACCTTTCTTTAAATACATTTACATTAGTACAGTGTTTTGTTTTATTTCTGTTTCGTCACGCACGCACATGGTTCTCTAAATCATGTTTTGGAGGTACATTATTTCCTCATGGTAAATCATGTTAAAGGTTAAGTCTAGTTTGACAGTTGTTTACTATAGGATACTTTTGCTTTAAGTACGGCATCAATGCTTTGTGACATTGCTTTGTGATACAATTCTTCTGTTGCTACAGTGTTCAAGGTGGTCTGGATACTTTATTTACTGTGCAGTTTAGCTCATCTTTTTCTTGCGAACAATTTATGCATGTCTAGGGGCTTTGGATTTGGCCTAGTTGATTGTCAGTCAAGCGCGGTGATTACTGGTAATTAATTCAGGTGTATGTGGTTTCAGCAATCCGTCTGGAAATTGAAATCAGTATTTTTAGAAAGCTTGTCCCAAGAGGAAAGCATCGTCTTCTGAAATTCCTGGTAAACTAATATTCTGAGTTGGGACTTGTCACAATGAAGCATCACCTGCAAATGATATGGCCCCCTCTATCATCGCTGATTTTTTAAACTGGACCTTAATCACCTTTGATTGTTGATGGAGTCTCTTAATGTTCAGATAAAATACAATATTTACTTTTATCCCAAAAAAAAAAAAAAAGAAAAACTTGGACTAAAGACCTAAGTTTCTGTATTTTCCTTTCTTACCCAGTTAGATGCTACTGACAAAGTCTCTGGTTAAAGAGTTGTTTGACACGAGAAATATTACATTTTAGCACATATCCTAAGGATGTACTAAATATGTTTTGCAGCTCCTGCATTGCATTAAGTTTCACTGAATGCCTTAGTTCCATGTTACTTGTGAAATCCTTTTGTTTTCCTTCCATTTTACCCACTGTGATATAGTGCACTTCAAAAGGCAACTTAATCAGCAATGACTAAAGAGCTCATGCTTGTTTTGGAAGATGCAGCCACCGTCTGTTAACCAGCTGCCATGTCATTGTGTGAGCTACCCATTGCCATAGAAAAACATTTCTTTGTTGGGTATATTTAGATTGGTTCTTTGTGATATTGAAAAAATTCTGCTTATCTTTATTTAAACTATTGAACTACTATAAAGTCATATTCAGAAAGAGTACAGATCCCTCTGTGAATGCATAGAGGCTGTTGTTTCAAATAAATTCAAAAGGAGTCAAAGTTTGTATGTAGTGTTCATTTAGTGAGATGCACTTGTATTTGATTCATACAAGTTAGATTTGATTTCCTGAAATAGGAACAAATCTGGAAATCTATTTTCTAAGAGCTGTTTGGAATTTTCCATTGGGTATTTGGCATTTTGTCCCAATTCTGTAAAGATTTTTCAATATCTAGTTGAAGGATGTATTACCACTGATTCCTCTTTTTTCCTATTTCCTGGAAAAGCATTCTCAAAATGGAATGATTCTCATTTCCTCCATCCAAATATACATCCTTCTGCTCAAACAACTCAATTTCAGTCTCATCCAACCCACAAATTGACATCCTGAAAGTTTCTGGCATCATCCAGTTGCGCTTTGGCCTGTTTTGGTCAAATTCAATTCTCATTCATCAGCATCCTTGGAAACCAGCCTGTCGAGGTGATTGCATGAGTGCCCAACTTAAGATAAAAATGCCACAATTGCTGAGATTCATCAGGATAGTCTTCTTAGGTACCCCAAACTCTAAGGCCATCCTTGGAAGGGCTGCCTTATAAAAGAGGCTGTAACACTTTTTTATGTGGCAGTTCAATTAAATGTCCAGCTATGCACAAAAGGTTTACGTTTAAATTATCAGAATTGTACTGGCACAACTAGATCACTCCATCGTGTTTACGCCTAGCATTAAAGATCAGTTACACAGTATCTAAAAATCACTTTCACTAAAAATTATAATAGAAAATTGTTTCATATTGAAGAAAGTTTGTGAATATGTTTTATCCTTTTATTTTGTATTAATCTTTTAAAATCATTTTGACATAAAACACATTTTCCCCCAGCAGGATATATCTTGTAGGAGTATAGTATATCTGAACATTCTTATCAGAAGCAGCGTCATCATTACCACCTCTTCTTTTCTTCCTCCTCTTTAAACCTCCCTTGATGATGGTGGTGTTCTGGCATCAACGTCATGTCAAAACCTTAAACTTTCACACTCCCACTCTCTTCTGCACCTCTCGGTTTCCCACGATGCTATAAGAAGACGTGTCTCATACTGTTCTCGATTAATTAGACTGAGATTCAAGGCGATCTTTGCCCCAGATAACCTCCTACAATTGTTCTGATACATTATTGTCTGTTTACTTTGCTTGCCCATTTATGCTACTTAGTTTTGATCAATGAGGGCGTTTGGGGGCATTGAAACTTTGTTCCTTATATCCAATGTTCAAATGCTTAAAATATTACCTACATTTTTCTTGAGAAATACAGGAATGTAGATCTATTAGATACATTCTGTATATTTCAATTAAAATAAAAAAGTATTTTAGGAGGTTTTAGAAAACAATTCACCACCATAATGTACTCTGTCTAATATGCATATTTGTCATTTTGTTTTGGCATTTGCTACTTTGTTGTAGTACTGTATGGTCTTTGTAGTCTCATTCTGTGTACCCAGGCTTTTTCACTTCAAACTGTTCCTATTTGCTGCTCTAAAGAACATAGGCAGTATGAGCTTACTTTTATACTGGAAGAAAGAAAGCCATAAGCCAAAACATAAGTTTTGGCATAGTTTTTGATTTTCTATTACTTACAGTACTTTAATGTTCTCTTCTGAAAACTCTCCCTACCTTACTCACATCAAAGACCATCAATCACTCACCAGCATTGTGGGCAGCTTTCTGAATTGAATTGCAAGGGTAAACATAGACATAGATGGATGAAACAATTCCAATCAAGGTCTGTATCTGTTTATTAAACCACAGTAGTATTTATTACATGCTTTCTTTGAGGCATTAATAGAACTGTTGATAGAAGTCTCAAGAGTCAATTCCTTGTTCCTAGAGATGAAAATTATCAAGTCTCCCTTAGAAAAATGTATTGTACCGTATCTGAAAGGAAGTTTTGGACAGAGGTTTAACTTCAGATTAAAAAGGGTAGAAAGTTTTTTTTTTTTTTTTTTTTCAGAATTGCAGAGACCGTTTTGTTTTTCTTTTCGGGTCCACATTTTGTTCTTTATGTGGCTCTAGAGATGGTGTAACATGTATTTTAAGATATTCTTCGAACTTGCTACCATTTCTCTTCGGGGTGTTTATAGGCAGGATTATTAGTGGAGAGGGGTGTTCTTGGTAGACCACAGGGTTTCCCTTTTGGCTGTCCAGACAATGTGGTTCTGTTTGTGTCTTCATTTTCCGGCCTTTAGGATGAGATTTTACTTTTTCATTAGAGTATTTACAAGGAGACTGAACGTTTCTTTTAGTTGCTTTTTTTTACTGACAGTATGAGGCATCGGAATGAGCTGTCACTCTGATACAAGATGACCTAGACCAAGAGTCTCAACCCCATTGCTTGCAAGCTAACAGTAGCTCTCAAGACCCTTCAAATAGCATTCCAAAGGGTCATTAATATGTAAACTAAAAATTGATTTGTCATTCAGTATTTTTTTTATAAGACAGAGCCAATCAGAAGTCTCGTCTCCTAATTAGACCTCTTCTATTCTTACATCCTACAGAGATAAATATTGTCAGTTAGCTGTCAATTAAACATTTGCAGTTTTCTATTGTCATTAGACTGATATGGGAAATGGTGAGCAGGGGAAGCAGATATCCCTAGCTTGGGCCCAGTGTTAAGAGCAGACTAGAGTGAAAGACTGACTGCAGTACAAGCCAGTGAAAGGCAGAAAATGTATTTGTACTTTTCTCTACGCACAATTATGATATCTATAAATTTGAGGAAGAATGACTGAATGGCTGGCTGATATTTTGGGGCCGATATCAGCATTCTCTTCTTTTGTCTTGGCAATGGCAGATACATACATGAGTTCAAATTCATTATTGACTTTAGCAGCCATGCTACTCCCTCCAATAGCTATATTTTGCTTGATTTGTTGTTAAAGATTTTTTGCTGTTGTTTCAGCTGATACTTGTGTAACATTTGTTTTTATTTATTTATTTTTTTAAATTTTTGTAAAGCAGAAAAATAGGGGCAGAGAGTTAAAATCAAGCACTTTATTTGATACATAGATCTTTGTAGAAATAACGCTTCCAGACCAACTGGCAAAAACCCACCCAACAGTATTATTTGAATTACAGTATCCTAATTCATAATTTAAAAAGCTCTTGGATATTATTATGATCCTCTCTGCCCTCCTCGGTGTCATTTACTCCTTGTAAACATACCCTATATCTGAGGCCTCCTCAATGCTGTAGGACAGTCAGCCTTAAGATCCCCAGCTTGAGGGGCCTAGCACTTAGGTCCCCTAATGGGTCATAAATCATAAGCTTCACAAATCCATGCATTAAAAATACAAAATGATTCAATATCTAAGTATGCTAACATGTTCACATTATGTTAAATTAATTCACATAAGAGTGCATGAGTTTAAATCTAACAAATCCAAAAAGGAAAGAGAGTTTATTGTAATATCAACAAATAAAGTCTTACAAACATTTATTCAAGTTAGCAGGACAAATCTGTGGCGTAAACTGATGGGGTTCAAATTGTCTGGATTTACTTAGTAAATCAAAGACAGATCCCCATAAAGGGATAAACTTTCCTGCAGTTCAGAAGATTTTTAATCTAACTTAAATTTATCAAAGAAAAAGACAGAATGCATCTGACTGGATCCATTTCCACCAATAAGTGATCTAGACTTTTCTATATCTTGAATGCTTTGACTTTAAACTCATCTTGCTGGAGGAACTAGTGACTTACTTTAGAGTTAATAAAAAAAAAATAAAGAAATTAATATATTTATTAGTAATCATGATATTCCATTTATTTTTATTTTTAAAAGTCAGCATTTAAGGAAAATGTAGTATTAAAATTTCTATCTATTGGTTATACCAGCTAATATTAGCCGGTTAATAAATCAAGCTATTGATTTGGCTAACCAGTCTAAATTCACACCCCATGCTCATATTAAAATCAAAATGTAAAATATTAAGAATTTATATAAAGAATTCTCAACAGGTGAAAAAAATATTATATTTTGCTAATCCTTTAGGATGGTGCAGCAAATGACATTGTCTTTTTAAAATCTAACTCAACTTTGCACTCATAGTGAGACACCAGTCAAGTATTTATTTTATATAGGATTAGTTAGATGGTTGACCAAACACCTTCCATCCGTAGTTTGAAGATTTGAGTTCATTTGGGTCATTTTTTTCAACACAGACAATTAAGAATTAGTCCTTTTTTTTGATTTACAAAATAATTTCTCTTTAAGATTAAGACACTTGGATTTAGATGCTTGTTTATAAGTGTGAAAATGAAGAGTGTTGTTTTAAATAAGGAAGAGAACCAAAAATATTGTGACTTAGCTAATTTATTTTGACAAATAATGTAAAGCTTAGATTGGAAAATTCAAAAATTTCTTTAAATTAGTTGAAGGAAAGTTTGAAAATAACATAATACTATTCTACTGAAGCACATTTGGCAACATCATTATAACACTTCCCCAAATACTTCTACACACATTACAATGTTAGCAAGTATAATCATTTCCCCACAAGACTAAGCCCAATGGCTTTTAAGGCCTTGGAAAAGCATTCTCAAAACTGTTTCAGAGCTCTTCAGTTTGTTATGATATTCAAAAGTCACACTAGTTTTAATCCTGTTATTGAATCACATACATACCCTTTACTACATTACAGATCACAGCTACTCTGCTTATAGTCACATGTTTCTTGGTAGTCAAAGAAGAACAAATTCCTGTTTCACACATATCCAGCATGGAAATTATCGTAGCATCTGGGTTACACAAAAATTGATGTGGCAGTCACACTTCACATCTTACTCCAGCAATAAGAAGTAATCGTCTAAAAAAATCTGGGGGAAACACAGTATATTATCACTGTTCTTTCAGCTTTTGGTACTTTTTATCTCTCACTCTGTATTATCAGAAGCTATTTAACCTGAAAGTTGGCTGAAAAAAAGTTTTTATATATGGCTACATAGTGAATACATAATAAATACAAACACTGTATTCCAACTCCTGACAATTTTATAGTTAATGTTAGTAGGTTAAAGTGGCAACTGGTGTATATCCTAATCCATATGGTTTCCTAAATACTCTGGAAAAGTATGGTATTTAAATGGTGTTTCATGAATCTTCCTTCCTTCCTTCCTTCCTTCCTTCCTTCTATAAACATACTTTCTATGCTCCTTTGATACTTCACATCTCATCAGCCCTTCACATAGCTCTAAAACATTCACAGCATCCTAACATCTTTCTTTGGATTCTTTCTGTGAACTTCATCTCAGCTCTTACCACTGTCTTGACAAAAACGTGCCCCACTGATCCTCAACCCTTGCACTCTGCAGGGTTGCATTCTCAGCCCTGCCCTCTTAACTCTCTTCATACATGACTGCTCAGCCATTGACCTCTCAAACATAGTTGTGAAGTTTGAGCATGAGGCCACTGTTGTGGGTCTGATATCTAACAATAATGAGACCTACTACAGACAAGGGTCCACAGTCTGACACAGTGATGTATCAAGAACAGGCTTAGATTGAACTCCAATGAGATCAAAGAGGTCATGGTGGACTACGGGAGACTTAAGAGGACTGAACACCTCGAATCTGCAAACAGGTGCAGGAGGTGCAAACAGGAGGTGGTGGAGCTTGTGTTCAGAAAAAAAGTCCGTAGTTCCTCTGACCTCTCCTGGAATTAGAAAACTTCCCACTTGGTGAAAAAGGGTCAACAATGGTTCTTCTTTATCAGAATTTAATTGAACTGGATTGAAATGAAAATATCTGGGGCTGAATTAAACGATAATATTCTTTCTAATCTCCTGAGACATCTCTTGTCATTGCTTCGTCTGTTTTATGTTGGGTGTGGTACATAGCCTTTCACCAAAACACAGTGATTCTTTATTTTCACCCATTCATCCATGCAACTCAACTATATCCAATAAAATCATATTGAAATATTGTAAATTATGATGTGCAAACAGTGAGCTGTGTTGGCACTGTGTTGGTACTCTGCCCAGGACATCAGAGCTCTACCACACTAAAAAGGACCTTCAATGATTGAATGAGTCACTCACCTACAACACTCAGAGTCATCTGCCAGCATTGACTCCATATTCAGTACTGCTCTGTCTGCTCCTTGAAATGATCCAATGCCTCTCCTTAGTAGTCATTCTTAGACAGAGTTAGGATGTTTAGTGCAAATTTATATTTGGATTTTAAATTTTAATATCTGCTTAATTGTATTGCTTCAGATCTGCTAATAGCATTGTAATTTTATATAAATGTGTGGACATTGGATTCATTGAGTCACTATATTAACTTCTTTAATGGTTGTAAAATAGACTTGGTGCATGGTTCATAAAATCATTAGGAGGTATTAAAAGGTTGCCTGTAGCCAAACTTAAAACAACACCCTTAAGGGCTTTTTGGCCAATAAAATCTTAATAACCCAAGTAACAATTGCCCTTGTGTGAGGGCAGTAGCAACCATTAACTAGATCTGGCCGGTGGGTAACAGATTATCTCGGGCTGCCAGACCTGTCTGCTGATTAATACAACGTGGCTCTATGATGTAGGTGGTGAACAAACATCAGTGAGTACTTTTCACCCCACCAAATAGATCTCACAGGTGTAGTAAGCTGGGTAATACTCATTAGGTTCAGAGATCTTTGAATTCAGGCTGTTTGGAGCTGTAGCCCATGGTGAGTGTGTTTGTGTGTGGGTGTGTGTGTGTGTGTGGAGTGGGGGGGTCATTGTAGAAGGGAGTTATGATTTGTTTTTTAATGTGACAAGCCTGTGTTATCCTCTTTTAGGGCTAGTCTAGTTTTGAATAGTAAATACGTTAAATTCAGTCAAGATTTGCAGTAGTCTATTGATTTTACCATTGGCCCTATCTCTTAAGGGATAAGAAAAAATATTTGTAAGTGATGTTGATGATTTTATATGTACAACCCCTTTTTATTGTTTAAATTGCTCCACCATTGCAAACCACGGCTAGTTGTTTTTTGTTGTTTAAAGCTTAGTTAATAGAGCAGAGTAAGTGGTCTGAGAGTGTGTTTCCACAGCAACAGTGGTAATGCTGGGGTCAAAAAGATTGTGGTGAATCTTTTATGACAGACCTCATTACTCCTTCCTGGTTACTTTGTGAGACCCGATCACAGAAAACATTGAGAGCTGTGTCTGCTGCTAAGACCTTTTCATTGTCCCTCTTCCTTTAATCACTGCTAGGAGTCAGAGAAAGTCAGTCTCCAAAACTTAACAAAAAAGTTTGGTTGCTATGTGCACTAATCTGACCTTAAAATTATAGTGAATTGCTTCAAATATAACAAATGCTGATACTGACTTCAAAGATAAGGTGGGGGCAAAAAGAGGAGGTGAGTAAGAATAAAGAAAAAACTGTTATGTTCACCAGAAAGAGATTTCTTGGATCTGAACAAATTTATATTCCTTATGTGGATGAGAAAACAAGCTGGTTGAAAAAAACACAGCTGGAATGCAGTGATTTATATGTGATTATTTTGCAATGCTTGAATCTTACAAAGGTATTTGTGTAAATGAATCACTAGCTTACTTGAATTATTCAATAAACGTTTTTAGGGACCTTTTTTTCAAAAGCAGTAGTTTGTATGTACCAATTTTATAGCATGCAGAAATTTTAACCCTTAAACTACAGACTGATTTGCACAAAAGCAGGATTTATCAACCAGCAAACATGCCAACATTTTATCCTGGAAAGGTGAGCTGGATGTTTACAGCATTTTTGCAAATTGAACATCTAAAATAAGATGTGTATAAGTCCAGTTCTTAATAACTCCCAGTGACTGAGATGCCTCGAAACTAGCAAAAAAACAAAACAAAAGAACACTATTTTTGGAATGCCTTCATCTTTTATTACAGCTACCATTCATAATTTCAATAAGCTCTTGCAATATCACAATTCTCTGTAGAGAAGCTCTGCAGAAAGTGAAATCACCATCTTTAAAAAAAAAAAAACCCTGTAACTACAAGTTTTTAGGGGATCTAGTATCTTCAGACTAAGCAAAAGAAACCATGGCTCATTGCTATTTTATGTTTGGGCTCAAATAGCACAAATCCCTCTAGAGTAGAAAGATGTATTTCCATTTAGCAGATACATGTTCAGCATAAGCACATGAACTGTATCTTGTATCTTGAAGATGTTGCTGCTGTTCTTTTAGGGATTTAGTCTGTGTCAATGCCCTGGGTCTCTTTTTGCAATTTCAAGATAGTTTCTTATCTCATGTGGATTAGTATCAGTTTCAGGTCATATATATCATATCATTGTAAAAATCATGGTCTTTGGTCTTACCACAGTTGTTTTTAAATTACATTGGCGGACAACCACATGATTGTGAATGTCTAAATGTGGAATGAGTGAAATGCAGATATGATTGAAATACATTCTTAGCTGAAATTAAACAATGTTTTCATTCAAATGTTATTTTAGTCTTATTACACATGATATTTTCTAACATGGGTCAGGTATTTTAGGATATATGTAGCAATGGTCTTAAAAATCTTAATGTTTACTGGAGTCAGCTGATTTTCTGCTTGATAGTTCCCTGACTAAAATAATTCTTTTTTTTTTGTCAGTAAATGCACATTTCAAAGGCTATAAGGTAGCATTGACAACACTCACTTTAGGATGGTGTTACTTACAGTAGTAAGGATGGTGTTACTTACTATTTCCATAGTTCTTCAGTGTTCCGAGAACAAGATATAGAAATATATTAACATGTACATGATAATGCACATGTTAATATATTTCTATAGTTCTTCAGTGTTCCGAGAACAAGATATAGAAATATATTAACATGTACATGATAATGCACATGTTAATATATTTCTATAGTTCTTCAGTGTTCCGAGAACAAGATATAGTTAACATAAGGCTAAAAACAGTACAGTTATCTTGCTCAGTCTTAACTGACTTGTCTCCAATTGTCATGGAACATGTTGGATTTTAAACTATTGGTCTTTTGGAAATTTCAAATTGAAGGTGATTATTTACATTCCCTAGGGTATATTCATGGTGGATCCTTGTCACTATTATTCCTTATACAAGTTGGTAAAGACCATAAAATATCAGTGGCTGCTCTCTTATATTTGGTATATTGTTTTATATTCTAATTCTTATAGACTGATATAAATATGCTATAGTCAATTTTAGCAAACTTATTTCTAAAATATCTTTGCTTGTTTTCAATTAAACAACTGTTGCTAAGCTTTGCATGAATCAGCTGTATAGCACGTCAAATATGTCTACAGATGATTTCCTTGCTTCCATGAGGGAAAAAAACAACTTGATCTCCGGATTTTGAAGAATAACACAGTTTAAGTACTCTACCTATAGGTACCAATAGGATCTATCTAATAACATTGATTTTAGACTTCAATTTAATGCATTCTAGTCAAAGAGGAAAATCCTTTCTCAGTTTGACAGACTTGAAATTAGAAAAGAATAGATTAAGCAGAATAGCAGAGAAGTTAAATTCCCACACAGCCAACCTTAGGGTCTTGTAAATTGTAATGTCATTGCATTTCGATTTAAGACTTCACATATCTAATTGCATTTTCACAACCCTACTGCTCTAAACATGTTTGGCTTTTTCTCTCTTCAGGATTGTACTTAAGAAAACAATATGCAGCAAAGAATGAGGTCTTCCAAAATGACAGGTCAATTACATGTTTGTTGCATCAGAGCATATGTATTTGAACATCAGAATGCAAACACTGTTTCCTTTACAATGGTTCATTTTCAGAGTGTCTGAAATTGTCAGTGTTTAGCTGGCCTGTGAAATGATGCAGAACATTTCAAGCATTGTTTTCTTTTGAGTGTAAAGTGTCAGTTCCAGCTGGTATTGTTTGCATTAACTAACTCAAACCACTATACTTGACTTTACCATTATGCCAACTGACAGATTTTGCCTGGAAGAATTAATTTTCCTCGAGGAACTGTTGTTCCTCTGAAATGTCACAGTTTCATCATCTAGGCAGACAATAGTCACCAATGTCAGATTGGATTTGAGAGATGTTATCATAATGTGGGAGAATGAACAGATTATTCACAGATGGAAGGAGTTCACTTATACGTTCTCATCACTGCAATTGTGAGAAATATCTCCTCTTTATTTGACATTAGATACACAATGAATTTGCTTGAAGACAAACCTTCCGTTTTCATAAAATATATATTTTCCGCCTGCCAGTTATCGCTGCCTAACCTCTGCTCTTACTCTTTTTTTTAACCAGAGGGTCTAAAACTTCTTCTCTTACACTCAGTGCTTTAATTTGCTGTAAAAGTACAAATAAGGTTTGCCTGAGAGAGGGAGAGAGAGAGAGAAAGAAATAAAGAGCGGCCTTTCAAGTCAAAAACAGATTTCACACATTTAGTCATAATTATTGTCGATTGTCAATTTACTTTTATGTAAGTCACAATGAATTGACTGGAACAGAGACTAAGCCCTTAATGGAACAATTATGTGTTCTTCATAAATACAAGGAGACAGGTTTATTTTTCCACTGAGGCATTTGTTTTACTTTAATTATAGATAAAAAAATCTAACAAAAACATGGCAATATTGTTAGGATTAAGACATCAAACAATATTGCCAAAATACCAGAGATATTGTACTATATGTTTTAATTGGTATTCAGTAAAAAAAAATGTCTAAAGATGATTAAAAACTGTTAAACAAGTCCAACACATTGCAACTGAGCACAAAGGAAATAACATTAAAGGGGTGATTTTTGCTTGTTCCACACCACAGATGTAGACATTCTTATATGTGCTCTACAGCACAAAGAGATGCAACAACACAGTTGAAGAAGCCTAGAGTGACCAAATAATTATAACTGTAATTGAACCCTACAGTAAGGCATCAGTGCAAGGCAAAATGTCTATCCAAGATAAAAGCAGTGACAGCAGTGACATCTTGAGCTCAAACCCATAAAAAATACAATTAAGATTTGTGGTGATAATGCTGGTGAGGAGGACAAATTCAGGAGCAATGTCCAAGAGTACTGGCTTTGAGACTCAAAATAATCAGACCCTCTGGATGAAATTGTTGTCAGTTGTAAATGAATGCGGCTGCAAAGCACAGCTTGATTAAAAAACACAAAAACTCTTGCAGCAACAACAAAATACAGTCTCTGCTCCAGTTCTCACCAGCATTTTGACTCTGTGTATGTCTTATCTCAACTCTACAGTTGTCATCAAAGGCAAATTTTATATTAATGACAAATGCAGTGATTTTAAAAACAAGTTATGTATATTTCACAACATCATTTTCATCATAGACTCTGTGTTGCACCTAAATCCACACAGGCTGGTGCTAATCATAAGCAAAAATGTAAGATAACGAGAGCAGATATTGGTGTAAAGGTAACTTTAAACATCAGCAAATGTCTATTACTAAGAGGACAGATTGAATATTAAAGTCAATTTTCTCTACTTAAAAAAAAAATTATATCATGTATAGCTGCTCCCTCTGTGGTTTGCTACAACTACCTGTATTTATTGTGATCTTCCACAAAGTCTTTGTTCTTCCTTCTCTTGAATTCAAGATCCCTATTGCTTTTAATTCTGAGATCAAAAAAGTTCCAACGGCTTTAATTTATAATGGATAACAAGAGTTCTGTCCTGTTCGCCTTATATCTTCACGGGATTCACACAGGCTTACAATTTAACAAGTGGGTGAACGGCATATTTCAGCTCAGTTGTCTTCAATCAAATACTTTAGTATCCTAAAACTCTATTTAGATCCTTCTCCATATCTTGTATTACAAAATGGAAATTCAATGCAATGCAATTCATTGCAATGTCTTTAATTGGTATTAAGGTTTCGATGACCATTTAAATTTCTGTTTACTTGAAAAGATTGCCAATGACATACTAAATCACATGTATAGGTTTTATGGTGTTACATTTGAGCATTGTTGAAGCAGCAGTATTTTCAAATTATCGTTTTACGGATGTCTTAATGTTTTTCATTTAATTCTAAACAAAAAGGCCCTCAATGAAAAAAAACATTTAGGTATCAAGATTATTTAAACTAGGTTATTATTTTGTCACTGTATCAGTTCAACTATTTTCACCCAGTTCTTAATTTTTCATAAATGTATCTATACATATATAAAGAGTGCCCCATTATTTTATATTTCTAGACATGTTAAAAGCCAAATTCAGCAGCAGGTATTGGAGTTCAGAAGAAGATCATTTATTTTGCACATGTTAGCATCTGGCAGAAAGTTTTCAACAGTACCTCCGTATGGGATCACCTATTTAATATGTTCATAAAAACCTTTGGAATTATTTTCCTTCAGCTTATTTTCCTGGATGATAAATATTTTCTTGGTACATTATACTGAAATGTATCACAATTGCATGATGAGTAGTTTTATATTAAAAAGGTGTGTCAATTTGCACATTAAACAGGTTTGGATGTAACGACTAGACATCAATATTCCTTTAGTAAAAGAAATATACAGTAGTTGCACACTTGACCACACAATCTTAAACATGGAAAGGCATGACCTTATTATAAAAATACATGGCAGAATATGATTGTTTAAAACAATTCAAAACATGCAGGATTAATGTCAGAAACCAAAAGTTAGAACTTGTGCTTGTAGTATATTGTTAGTATTACTACAGCAATAATATTCTGACCTTTCAACATGACAGATGGAACCTTTACACAATCTTAACATTGATATATTGGGATTTAAAAGTTCTTTATGGGATTACTTCACCTGGTCTAAAGGATTTAAGGTTATTGTATGCATTCATTCAGCCCCCCCACCCCGTCCCCCACACTGCCTGCTCTCTTTCCTAAACGCTTTACATAGATGTTAGCAAGGGGATTAGAGAAATCTGATTTTGTCACGTAAAATTCAGCTGGAAAAGAAGACTTTTGGTTGTGCAGATGGCTTCTGACTTCTGAAAGGAAACATTCTGATAGGACTGTGGCAGGATAATAAAAGGAAAGATTAATACTTGCAGAGTGCGTGTCTTTGAGTTTAGGTGTTTCCATTGAAAGTGTTACCAAGGTTAAAAAAGCATCAATGTGCCTTTAATAGATTTTAACTCTTTACAAAATATGTGTATAACATTTTATACAGTTTTTTAAAAAGGATTTGTATTTGTTACTTTAAATGCTAAGTTGTCCATATTAAGCAATGATTAATTCACAAATAGAAATTCATTGAAAAAAATATCTCCTAGTTAAACTGAACATTACTCCCTGACCCTATTACTTCCGTTAAAAGAAAATTCTGCACAGAATAGGAATGTTTCATTCTCCAACAAGCAGACAGGCATTGTGGGTAATAATCATCATTAACCAAATATAGATATATGTGCAGTTCTTTACCATTAGACTTGGTATATAGTTAAAGTGAATCTGTAGTTAAGGCTCCATACTCAAAATAAAGGTAAATATGGCTTATCTCATTAAAGCCAATAGTTTAAATGGCTGGTTGAGGTTTGATATGTTCTTTATTATCGTTTTTTTTTTTTTTTCCATGTCCCTCTCCACTATTTTCTGATACAATGTATTGTGGAATTTCACAAGTGTATTTCATTTTCGCAGCTGATGCAAATTTATTGTTGTTAGCGCTTGAACATTCTTATAGCAATATTCATCAAACCTTTGATAGCTCAGAGATTCAAGAGTCTATACAAGAAAAAAAAAAAAAAAACAACTCATTCAATATGATGTTCATGTTAATATTTTTTGCAAAGAGACACCAATACTCTGCTAAAAGTAACATGGGACATAAGCTTTACACTGAACTTATTGTAATGATTTCAATTAGAATACCAGTACATGAACCCTCAATTTTAATACTTTAACTTAAAGAATGTTGTTTGACTATGAGCTAATTTATCTAAATATTTGGATTAATACTATCATTCTACTGTATTGTTGAGTTTTGCTTGCTACAATTTGCTCCCATTACACTGCTTCTCTTACTAATCTTCGATTATTTCTTTTTGCAGGCAGTGGAAACCAACCTTGCATCTAAGGACAGTCACTGGGTCTACGCAAATGAGGTTAGGCCCTAAACACACACATTGCAGAGTTTGGATACCAATAATACTTTAAAAGCTATATCATGCATTTTTAAACATTTCAAAGTCAACTACAGTATAGGCAAATATAAATATTCAGGAAAAGGAGAGATTAAGGATTACTCAAATATGCATGAATCAAGTAAAAATACCAGTGTGCATCATTTTGATAAGTGAATAGCCTTATAACATAGTTAAAATCTCAAAAAAGTTAATTTAGCAGGATGTAGACCCTTTAACATATACAGATTCATCAGTCTCTCGAAGCAAATGCATTCAGTAATTTGAATGCAGCTCGAAATGGCACTAATTGCCATTAATGATGATTGGCATGTTAAGACGTACAAGAGAGTGACGTAATGAGCTGAGGTGCATGTACAATTAGAACATATTTCCTCAATTTGATGATTTTGAGTAAAACAAAATACTATCTGTCATATATCTTCAAAAGCACACCCCCTTTTTCCACCATTACCTCTGTAATTTATGGTTGCTGTGGTTGCAAACAGCTCAGGATATCCTATAGATGCTTAAAAAACATTGAACAATAAGCAGTGATTGATTTCCACCATGTTCCATAAATGACTTAAAAGGGCACCTAAGAACAACCTTCAGAAACTTTCCTTGCAAAGAAAAAAGCTTATTGCTGGCTGAGGATATAGCTAATGTCTAATGTTCTGTGCAAAGCTTTAAATGAAAAATACTAGCAAATGATAATGTCATTCCAAACTCATCTTGAGTTTAAGTAAAAATATATTAAACACTTCTCCCATTAAAATTTCTATTTATTTTCGATGACAATTACTAACCTAGTAAAGTGAATGTTCTGCTGCAAAAGGTTGCTCTTTCTTTGTAAATGAGTTTTGGAATGACAGCTGAGGGGACAGCTCAGTTCCACACAACATGTTTGCTCTAAAAAGTCAGTGCTGTACTGTGTATTCTTTAAATTCTTGACCAGGGCTTCTTTAGCACTGAATAATGTGTTAACATATTGTGAAGTTTCGGGCAATCTATGGCTGCTTCTCAAACCGGCCCCTAAGCACTATCCCTTCGTTTGCGTGTTCCTGTGGAAGGTCCGCCATATTAAGGACCATCCTAAAGCCGGTAGTAGCTTACTATTTCAGTTCAGCACTTAAATAGTAAACCTGCATCATTGCAGGCTTGCTGGAATTTGGCAGCAGATGTAACATGTACATTGGTGGGGGAAACCTGTAAAATCCAAATGTGATTTCCTCTGGTTTGCTGTATCTTTGTCACACTGACAGAAAATCACATATTAGGTATTAGAAAAAACATGTCATGAATTGCGAAAAGGAAGGTCCTCTCAAATAGTTTTATTTGACCATATACCTTTGTTTATTCATTGTGTTTCCATAGCAACGACTGCTTTCCTTTGCCCTTAGAGGGAAGTGGCCATCTGTTTCTCATTTTTACCACAAACACCTTCAATCGAGGCGCTCTCCACAGCTGAATGTTTGACTTCATTGGGAGTGACGTTCTGTAGTTAAGGGGTAGTGGTTAGGGGGCGGTTTGGGATTCAGCCTATTTGTGGCCCTACTCAGATGTTAAAGCCAGGAAGCCATGTTGCATTAAATGCTGCCTTTGGTTGGTCTGAGCTGTTGGGTCTGCTGTCATTTTCTTCATTACTATACTCTTGTTATGTTTTGTTATCTCAGTGTGGGCTAGCTACTAGTCCATCTGGAGAAAATGTTTTTTTTTTTACATTTTTATAAATCATCCCACTCTCTCTGGTCAAGAAATCTGTGACTGTTTACCATCCAGAAGTCAAACAGGCTAAGAAGTGACCAAGCATTTTTAGTTGCTGACCCCATCTGCCACCGTAGATTAGACAGGCTGGCTCACTTACTGCGTTTAAATTATCCCTTAAAACGCAGTTGCTTACTTTATTGTCTTTGTTTAAAGATCTTTACTGTTTTCTTGCTTTACCAGTAATGGGACAACAGCTGCTTAGGAGGTGGGGGTTCATCCTCTGTTTCAGGCCCTATCATTGTTTCCTTCAGTAAAACATTTAAGGCATCTTGCTTGCTGTTGGTTCTAAGAGGATCCAGTGGTACCGGTTGTAAGGCAGCCTTACTTCTGTCAGTTTTCTTCTGGCCAGCTATGGCTACAATGTAACTTATCTAACAGCAAGTGATAACTAAATGTAAAGTCTTATTTCACAGTGAAGAGAAGAGCTCTCTCAGAATATAATCACAAAGCAGCGCTAATCATCAT
This sequence comes from Cyprinodon variegatus, assembly GCF_000732505.1. Classification (NCBI taxonomy): domain Eukaryota; kingdom Metazoa; phylum Chordata; class Actinopteri; order Cyprinodontiformes; family Cyprinodontidae; genus Cyprinodon; species Cyprinodon variegatus. The sequence continues at coordinate 385,063 of NW_015150559.1, forward strand.
CATCATCATCATCATCTGCCAAGATCTGAAAAGCCCTGCTTCAATAGTCCATAACTTCAATAATTCCAAAATTTTCAAAAGGTTTCACTAATAAAACCTGAAGGCAAACAAGACATTTTAAAGTGACAGGGGGTCACAAAAACTAGCCTTTGTCATTGAGATATGACCTGAAATAAACCTAAAGTGGCAAAAAGCAGCTTTTAAAAAGAAAAAGATTATCTGACATAAAGTTTTTTAAGAAATCACACAAAAATGTTAAGGGAGAGAAGGATTAGGGGTCGCCTACACTAAACCTGTCTTTTAAAATGACTTTAATCTGACTTTTGAAAGACTCTCTTTGCCCTTCTTGCCCACAGCTGATCCATACTTAGCAAGCAAGGTGCAAAAGCTCTGTCAGAGCAAAAGGGACACTGGGATTATTAGAATAAAAGAAACAGAACCATATTGGTTACTCTAAATTAATATATTTGCTATATATGCACTGATAGTATCACCATTATGAGATTGTTGGGCTATTATAACTTGAATAGAATTGCCAGTTTTATGGTAGGTTATGTATACAAATTGGGGCATAAAATTAATGTCCTTTAAGGCAAAAAGCAACAGCAATTTTTTATGAAATGGTTTTATTTAACGTGTACCTATCAGCTACTTATTTATAATAAATAAAAGATCATTATTATATGGAATCTTGAGGAGAAATATACTTGAACAGTATAGATACAAACTAATTGCATTTCTTAAGTAAATATGGACAGAATATTTGTCCTTTTGCAGTTCTGCCATTTGTAAAGTAACATATATAACAAGTTGACAGTAACTGGATAATCACTGACTGATAATCACTGAAATAGATCCTGCTGTTTATCAGAGCTGGGGATGCCTACCATAGCTTGCTCACTGTATTTTTAAAACTGTATTACCTAGAGATAGAATTTCTTTTATATATATATATATATATATATATATATATATATATATATATATATATATATATAGATGTTATATATAGATATAGATACATATAGATGTTGGGGGATATATATATATATATATATATATAAAAAAAACTGTTTTCTCACTCCTCGTGGGGTGGTATGTGTCATCCTCAAGCTCGGGTCCTCTACCAGAGGCCTGGGAGTTTGAGGGTTCTGCGCNAAAATATGTCTCCTTCTTGTTAGCTAGGAAAATAGAGACCTTTAGTCAGCTAATCATCACAGCTCATTTAGGTAGTTGCAGAGAAAATTCAGTATTTACACTGGCATCTTTTAAAAGGATTTTTCTTTAGCTTTGAAAAGGGAGTAACCATAGATTTGATTAGTTTTAGACTTTTAACTAACTATTTAAACTTTTATTTAAAATATTTCATACCTACAGAATTTATAGAATAGAATAGAACACTACAGTAGGGAAATTAAGGCCATACAGCACAAGAGAAAAAAAAAATCCTTGTTAGAAAGAAATACTGTAGAAATATATCAATATAAAGGCATAGTTTGTTAAAAATAAAAAAAATAATAGAGTGGCTAATGGATGCAGTAAAATTTATGAAACTTTGTAATAATTGCTTGTTTTTATTAATATATTATTTGTCCGTTTATTTTATGTCTATAGATACATTTCTAGCTAGAATGTAGAGTTTCAAATAAGAAATATGATTACTTGGTATAATTTATCTTGTCCTTTTCTTTATTTTCTTAACTCATTTTATGAACTAATTATCTTTGCCCATCCCAACTGAATGTTGTTGGCCTTATTTCTGCACAACCTTTCTTTGTTCTCCCCTATTCTTCCTCTCTATCCTTGCTTTTCATTTTGTCAGCCTAGATGAGCCAGCCATGAAGCAAACAAACACCTTGAAATGAGAATAATACAGAGATGTTGGGGAGATTAACAACAAAATTCAATAACTGCTCTTGGAGAATGGTGCTTCTCACAGCATTTAGCCTTCAGATCTTTTCCCATGTGCAAAAGAAAAAGCATAGAAACTCTAAGGTGCTTAGAAGCCTTTTTTGATCATTTGTCCCTATTTTCATCTTCTACTAAAGCATGAAACACATTAAATCCAAGGATATACAAAACTAAATGATTTATACACCATGCCTGCTTATCTCAAAGGGGAACAGATTCTTAAATGAAGGTGTAAAGATAATATATTTTCATTAACCAATGATTAAATATCAAAGAACTTTCTCATATGGCTTATGGCAAAGAAAGACTGCATGTAGTTTCTAATTATTTCAAACTTGTGAGAAAGCTGCAAGCACTCTTTGTAAACCAATTTATAAACTGCATCTATAGGAACGACTCCTTTCGTACTATGTCATAATTTAATGAACACAGATACTGCTACTTGTTTATAGTATATAAAAATCCTTAAAGCCCGGTTCAGTTTAGCTCCCGAATGGGAATAACATTTACCAATGATTTTATCCTCCTGTAAACTATTTCAGTCCCAGGTGACAGTTGCTCCTTTACTCATGGCTGTGATACAGTTATACTAGACTTGTTACCAAGTGATTCTGATTCGTTTTGTAAATCAGGTTCTTGAGCTCCCATTGGCCTAAGGACCCCATGTAGTCAAATTCTGGACATAATTTATAGCGATTTTTTGGGGGGTGGACTTTCAGTTATTGAGTACTTCCACAAAAGAGATTCCCCCTTCTTTATAAACTAAATACTATGCTTTAAACCTTTTAGAGACTTGGTGTTATATCACTTAATTGGGCTGTTGGTCTGAACTCAAACAACAGGGAGGTGAGGACTGCAGCAACGCTTGAAGTACTACAAAAGAACTTAGGGTCACACATGAAGGCCACAAGCCAAAACACAATGATCAGCTAATAAACTGTTTCCTTGTGCTCAAGCATATCTACATTCTTCACCTCACCAGATGCTTGACCCTGTCAAAGAGCCTTGGAAGTTTAAGTTATTTCTGAAACTTTTTGGATATCCTAAGACAAAGATGAGCAAGCTGAGTTGGTAGCATCAACCAGACATGCGGTATAATTACTGACAAAGACAGACTATTAGTTTGTTGATACTGAGGATTGGTGTAAAAACCATGAACTTGCTGCCATGAACTTGTACCCAGAGTAGATACAAAATCTGGTTTATGCATGATGATTTTTATTAAGGGGAAATGTTTTCGAAACCAGCCTCATTGTGAAATTATATCTTATTTAAGATTAACCATCGTTTTTGGTTGGCTAAAAGCACTATAAGGAGCCAAACCCAGCCCTTTTAAAGTTTTTAAACAAAAAGAAAAGTGCAATAAGAAGACCACAAAGAGCTGGCTCACTAATCTGACAAAACTTTTGAAAATAACCTCCGAATCGGTGTGACAAAAATAAAAATTTGGCAGGTGTAGGTTCCAATAAATGAGGCATAAAACTAAAACAGCAATTCAGAACAAGAACATATGGACAGTTCAACAGGGTGATAAACGTGGGATGGACTGTTGCTGTTTTGCTGATGCAGGACCTGTAAGACTTTGCATAATTGATGTGACCATAAATTGTCCTCTGTAGCAAGAAAATGCCTGACCACCAGTTCATGAACCTCAAGCACTCAAAGGCTAAAGCATACCAGCAGGTCCACCTCTGAAAAAATTATCAGAAATAGGTAGATACCATGTCTGAAAATTAGGCCAAAAATCATTTCTGGAAAATGATAGCCAAAAGTCTTGCACTATAATGGAAACAAGTCACTACCTTTTCCTGCAAACACTAGATGCTGGCTGTAACCATGTGTATAGTAAGCCTAACTTTTTACATAGGGGCATGTTGGTTCAGTTTTTGAAGAAAATAATAAACTTTATTTGCACCAGTTACTTTATCTGATATTGCAATGTACTGAGAATTGGTAAACATATGTGGCAAAAAGGCAACAACAAGCAAAATCTATTTACCAGACTCTATGATCAGGCCTGTCTCCTCTGCATCAAGAAAATCATAGTGAACTTAAAAAGAAGTTTCAATCTTTAAAACATTGCATATAAAATATCTAATTTACGTAAGCCAGAAAAATATACATTTTCAGTGTTGAATCTTTGAAAAGTTAGATTTTTGCTTGAAAATATGAGTAAAAAATCCTGAAAAATAAGATAAATGTGAACCCTTTTCTTGTGAATTTGTAAGACAACTATTTAACACTGAGATTCCTTTATATATAACGTGTATAGTATTTGATTTAAGGCAGCAAATTCTTCTCTATCCAGTTGTAGCTTCTGCTTGGTTTTAAACCAAAGTAGTAAAATCGAAGGCCAACGTTTTATACCTTCAGTCCTAAACCTATTCCCCCAAAGAGACACTGGCCAAAAAAAGTGCAAAGCATTAAAGTAGTTTCCAATGAAGTGCAGCAGAATGTGATGAGATCCAAAGAGCACAGGAATAATAGACGGACATGCATCTCAGTAAAACCAGCCAAAAAAACCAGGCTGCTTCAGCTGCCAGCACAGCGATCCACATCTGACAACGTCTCGTTGATTCAGATGGATCGAGTATCGTGGAAGGATTTGTTGTTGTTTTCTTCCCCTTTTTAAGGCAGGACAGTGACACTTGAAAATGTTTGATGGATTAGGTGCCCGTCCCAGCTGTGACACAGTGGAAGGAGACAGTCATGATATGACTGATGATAGGTAACTGCCTATTGAGCCACTGAGATGGAAACTATTTTTCTGATGCTATCTCTGCCTGTACACTCTTGGTGATTAGTAGGTGTATTACTTAAGAAAGTGTCTGTTAAGTGAAGAATCATTCAATTTTCTCATATATGGAAAGGGCTAAATAAATTCACTGCTATCACGTCTAGGTTTGATTTTGAGGTGCTTGATGTTATTAACCACTGTGAGCATCCATGCAGAAATCTCATTTAAGTGTCAGAATTTATGTATTGACTCAAAACTGGTAACCGTGGGAGACATCCAGTTTGGTGATTATGAGTTTGAAATTGAACCCTCTTTATGAACCATCTTATCTAAATGTTCAGTTATCAGTGAGGTTAATATGTCCCCAGCATTATACTGAAACATGCTGACTTACTGTTATTCATTCTCGTTCACAATGATGAAATCCTCAGCAGCTGTGCAAGTATAGATATTGGTTTTTGCTGTGCTTACAATTGACCTTTTTCCAGTATCACTTGTTACTGTCATAACTGTATAAATCAATCATTGGCTTATTCTGTTCTGGGCTGAAAGTATTCTGTAAAGGAATTCATTTTATGCAATTTGCCACCTCTGCATAATACTGTAAGCCATCTTATTCTAAGTCACCTGTTTGGTGTAAAGTATAGATTTCTGCTACAAACTATAGTGTTTGAGTTTACCTCCAAACAATCTGAAAACATATATTTTTATTCAAATAAAAGAATGCTGAATTTTTGTTCATATCAACAAGCTATTCACAAAGTTAAAATGTTTGAGCTGGGGTCTTTTCACTGCATTTCTGGAGGTCACTCTGTATGTATACTATCCAAATGCAATGGGAAAAAGTTCTGTGCATATTGGTTGCTTTATGTATGCCTGTTCCCAAAGATGTACAGAGATCAGAACAGCCTAACATTATGGCAGGCTTAAGAAGCCTGGACTCTGTGTTTAACCCATCCTTGTTCAAAGCTGCTTACTTTAAAGAAACTTCAGCATGCTTGATATTGGGTTCACAAGAACGAAATGAAAGTTTGAACAGTTTTGAATGGGTTTTAAAAGCAGTTTTTCACAAAGAATATAGAAAGAATATAGAATATAATCCTTTGCAAATCAAAAAGCAAAATAAAATGATTCTTTCATCACTGTAAAATATTTTAGACCACTTTTAAAAGATCCATATAATGTGGTACTTGCTTAATTGAAATGTTTTCTTAAAAAGAAAGAAAGGGGGGGGGAAAAGATGTCTCAATACTGTGTACAAAAAAATTCAGTTTGGTGTCGATTAATTCTGGTTAGATTTCATTGGTGACAATATTCTAGATTTTGAACTTGAGGATCAAATGCAGTTTCCGATTTCTTAAGATGAATGACAGCCCTTTAAGCTTCACGGCAGGTGTTATCATTAAATGCTAATGGGTTAGAAGTCATATTTCTCTCACACTGCTTATTTGTATGTAACTGTCAATTGCGTATTTTTACAAAGTGTCCAACATTCTGCTACAAAAATGGCAGTATTGTGTAATGTGATTTAGTCTTTTTAATGCCGTCCGTCATGTAGCAGCTCAAAAACTGTACAATTATTTCCTTTAACAATTGAAAGTTAAAGTTTTAATGATAAATGCAAGGTTTTATTTAAACCTCCCTGATTCACATCCTTGGTTTATAATCCAGTACCTAAGTCTAAAGCTCTGCATAGGGCTGAAAATAAAGTGTTGATGTATTTCTACTATTCATTACCACTTCAATTAAGTATGTTAAACTTCGTTACAGTTTGGGAATAGGTTCCATGGTATATTTGTTTTTAAAAATATTCTAGTCTCTGATGTTTTGTTGACAGGAAAATCGAATCTGTCTATGGCATGGGTGTCAGAATGGTTCCAGAGAGGACCATTTGGCTGCAGGTTTTCTTTCCAACCAAGCAATGGCACATCAGACTCCATTCATCTCATCAAGTCATCATGTTCAGATTAGACTCACTTATTAAGATGACTGGAGTCTGATGTGCCATTGCTTGGTTGGAAAGAAAACCTGCAGCCACACTGCCCTTTCTGGAACCAGTTTGACAACCCTGGTCTATGGGGAAGCCCTGATACATGCAAAGCATAGCTAAAACCAGTTGAAATTAATGTGCACGTGGTACTCCCTCAACATTATGGTTGCTGATCAATGTAAAACCCACAGAAGTCAAAGATATCAGCTACAACAGTGGCAGATTGCAGATTATCTACTTGTGCTGCTGACTTTTGAAACCAGTGATGGTTTTATAACAAACTAGGGGAACCGTTCTCTCCAGTTTGATAAGCATGAAGTGTGTGCACATTTAAGTAAATTAGTAAATAAAGAACACACCTCCAGCTAGGGATGGGCTGGGGAATTACACCACTTTCATTGCTCAGCTGTTGCTATGTATAAGGAGATTGTAATTGAAATGTCATGTTGACATGTTAACAGAGAAAAAAAAAAGAGGTTTTCAATTAATTGCTGTCACACAAGGGTCTTATTAAAGGGCCTCATTCTGCCAGGGAAAAGTCACTTAATAGCAGCAATTTGATGTACTGCAAAGAGGACTTTATCTTGACATTTCTTCAGGCTGTGTGACCAGTCTGGCAGCTATAGATTAACTTTTAAGTACTTTGTTTTGCATTTGGAAGTTTTTTAAAACAGGAAAAGACATCCTGAAAAGGAAACATGAATAACTTTTGGTAATTTATAAACCAAACAAAGTAAACATATTAGTTTAAGATTTGGAAATCAACTGTATACTGCTGGTGAGCGCTGCAGTAAAGCTTAGAGACTCTGCAGAAATTTCTGTATATGATACGACTTCACAAAAGCACATGTACATGTTATAATGGGCAGCTGGTGCTTACAGTGTTTCTTGTTTATGTAGAACAAGAAAATAACACTCCAGACTGGCATTCCCTAGGCAGTTTCACCACATTTCACATATGGAGTATTTTAATTTAGCACGTCAAAAGTTCCTTTATCTACTCATTAGTGATTGGTCCAAAATAAACATACTGAATTCTTCACTGAAGTTCTCCTTAAAAATTTAGAAGAGATTCCTGCTCTCTTCTACTTAAGTGTTTGAGATGACATCTGCATTAAGCATCAGAAAAAAACAGAGAGCAGCTGAGGTGTATGAATTATGCAATGTTTTTTTCACACATTGCATTTTGTTTCTCAAGTTTAAGAAAAACAAACGTTTCCCTTTTAAACACCGATAAGCTGTCACAGACCATTAAAGATGCTGTTTTTCTCTGAAAACCTAGTGCATTTTTGATTCATGATGGCAGTTGAATGTAATTCCTTAAGATTACATCATCTTCAGAACAATATTTAATCTGAAAATATTGTTCTTTCCAATAACCAATCTAATTGGATATAATCACATTCATGGAGAACCTAGCCAATCTACAGAGACCAAATTTACAAACTATGTTCAAATGATATATTGCTTAAATTTTGCAATCAGATACAAATTAAACAAATGTGTTTTGTTCATGCCCTGAATGTATTAAATTAAAAGGGGTGATGGTTTAATTTCATATTGTGGTTATGTAGATAAAATCTAATGTAAAGCCAGAAAATATATTTTTAAGATTTCACATAGGCTATGTTCTGGGAACTGAACATGGAAAGATCTACTACAGTTTAAACAATCCAGTCACTAACTTTCTGATAATTAGAGGTATTGAAATTTACACATTTGCATCTTGTTAAATTGGGGGAAAAAAAGGCTGTATTCTATTTTTCAAACCAAACTAAAAACTAACATTCATTTGAAATATTAACAGTGATGGTAACCAACTCCTGAACCACAGATGTGAACGGTTTCCTATAAAGGCTGACAGAAAGAGGACTTGGCTCATCCTCAGAGCTCTACGGTAATTGCTTTAAAATGGGAAGGCCAAAAAAAGTTGCTCTAGGTGATGTCTGACTAGGCAATGAGGATTTGAAAAAAACAAATCAATTAGACATCCAGCAGCCAAAATGAAATAGGAATAAATGATGTGATGTGAATACCCCAAATGAGGAATAATAAAGAACATTTACATAGGATTCCATTTTTTATAGTTAGGTCACCATCAGTTTGTGTTAACATTACGTATTTTTCTTATAAATTTTGGAAGGATATAAATATTTCACAATTTTAATGTCCAAATCATTACTTATCTTTCATAACCATTAAAATATATTTTAAATATATGTTTTTAAAGCTACCTGCAACTGCAGGTAGTTTAATGCGTGCTTGCTGTCTTAGTATCTTCAAAAGACATAAAACTAACTAAATTAAACATATTGTCCTTTGTGATTCTAGCCTATAACTATGTGTAAAGAATCAAGAAAACTTTCATATACTGTTATCTACTGATGCAGTTCTTAAAGTGATAAAATACTGTCTGTAAAAAAAAAAATAAAAAAATTATTTCTGCAGACGTTTAGGTGGGAGTAATTCAATTTAGTTCCGTTTAAGTCAAAATAGGAAAAAAAAAAAAAAAAAACATTTATTAATCCCAAAAAGAACATAAATGTAAACTGTTATTTTCTATTTACTTATTTATTTTTTTATAAGCTGTTATATAGAGAGCTTTAGGAAGGGAGCATATTCTGTTGTTGTATGTCTGGCAGCGGATCTGGAGAAGGTTTTGGCTGAAGTCACCCTGCAGTTGTGTGGGTGTCTTCTGCCTATAATGTTCTTCATTTAATACAGAGTTTTTCTTTGTGAAATAGTCTACAGAGGTTCTAGTGAAGTTCTTAATTATGTGGGCAGGAGGAAGTCAAATTATTAATGTCACAAACACAATGTTGTTGTGTTTTTATTTTGTTTTTTTTAAACCCTCTGCCTCTCAGCTCAGCTGTGTGCAGTTTAAAAAGATACCCCAGCGTTTAATTAACAGACTGCCATTATTACCAGTATTCTTTTCTTTATTGCTCATAAAAGATTAACAGCATGAAATAAGCAGCAAAAGGAGGATAATTTAGCCTGTCTGTCAGCCAAACTTGATTTGATTAATGTATTTTTGTAATCAGCTGTCATTGAGACATGACTGTTCTGTATTGGTGCTCTCAGCAATCTGAGCTGCTCAACTGATGCAATTAGGTGATAATTGTAATTTTCAGCTGCAGCTTGTGTTTAATCTGCATGTGTCAAAAATAATGTTATTTGTCTCATTAGCTGTTTAGCTTTGCACTGTAAAATATGAAGTTTAATGATCCATAAAGTGGTCCCCATGTCTTGTAGACCATGTATGAATCCTTAAAATAACTGAGTAATTTGAAATGAACAATACATACACTGGTACTACAGCGGTGCTCATACCTGGAGCATTTTTCAAAGGAGGTCTATAATGTGTTTTTTTCTTACATGCAAGATGGATGTTGCATGTTTTCAGGTCTGTATTCTGTTGGTCAGTCTTATTACTGGGTCAAGTTCTGATATAAATGTCACCAAGGATTATGACAGAACACTGGACTGGATGGCACTATCGGTTATTAACTTGGACATAGGGGTTCAGCTCGGTGAGCCAAGCGACATAATTTGTCTGATTAATGTGTCGCAGAAACTCATGAATATTCATGCTTTCCACCTGACTGGACTTGAAGAGTCAGTGGAAAAAAAATAGATGAGAACAAAACCTCCTGAGGAGTCTTTACCTCATACTGTGCAATGACGACAATGATGAGAAAAACTAAGGAAGTCATAACTTTTTTTTGCCCCTTCTCAACTAACAGAGAAAAATCACTGAATAGAAGGTGAATCAAAGTTTTAAGAAAAAAAGAAAAGACTGGAATTCAAATTTGGATAATAAACATTTAAATCTGTATCAAATTTAAAGTATCAGGTTTTGTCAAGTAAAAAGTTAAAGCCGTGATAACTAATCTTGAAACATTTTCATGTTTACTGTGACATTTACATTGTAAAAATCAACAAAAAAAAACATAAATTCACAGGGAAAAAAATGAATGAAAAAAAGTCTGATTGCATAAGAATTTACTACTATAATATCCTTCTATATGAAAGCAGCTTTTGATTCAAATTTAGTATCAGCTTCTTGGGAAGGAGTCAATCAACATTTAAAAAAAAGACTTGATAATATCTCTCCACTGTACCTTCCAAACGTTGCCAGCCTCTTTTCCACAGCCGTCTTCAGGTCATCCCACGGATCAGCACCCAACTACGAACAAGGACTGGGGGCATGTTTTCAAGTATGTGTGGTCAGGAATATAAGCTGCTTGAGTTTTGACCTGACAGTAACCTCTCAGCATTGCCAGGTAGTATATGAATCCTGTGTTTCTCATGAGACTTGCTGTCTGCCTCAGCATTGACTGCTCTGGAGAATAGCAAGCAAAGGCAGCAGGCTGTGTCTCATGAATATGGATGTAACCCTCAGTACAACCCTAAACCACCTAGAAATGAAACAGGAAGTCACCTGTTGTCACTATTATTGGAAAAGCATTAAACAAATTTAGATTAAAGAAATAACTCAATAGAGATTAGTTGGTGTGAGAAATTTTAATGAAGAAACATGAAAGATATTTTAATGTAAAAAAAAAAAAAGTGAAGTTGATATGTTAGCCGATGGTGCTATTTCATTTAATAATCTGCATTGTTCTTAAATATCTTCTAAAGGGTCATGGTCACTCTCTGTCTAACAATCCCAGTCTGATAGTTTTTGGCTGAAACTGTTACTGTCTCAAGTGAAACCAAATGAAAATAAAACATCTCTGTCATGTCCATTTTCAGGAGGTGAGCGATGCAGACATAATGGAGCTGATTCACAGCTCGCTGGGGCGGATGACTATCATTCGTCAGGTCTTTCCACTGTGGAGGGACACCAATGTTCGCTGCATGAGGAACAATCATCGTATTTCATCCCTCCTGTGTGACCCACAAGAAGGCTACCTGCAGTCACTGGAGGTAAATTAAAGATGAAATAAAAATGATATGTACAATTTAGAAACGTATGACTATGGCATCTGACTACTAAACAGGTACATGTAGTTTTTTTATTTGATAGATTGGAAAAAATATAACACAATAACAAGATCATTGTGTTGTTCTTGTGATCTTTGTATTTTTGATTATCTGGGTCTGTCCTTTCACAGCAAATTAGGGTTTTTGTAGTATGTGTCAGTTTTTTAGATCTTCTGACCTTAATATTTTTCATCTTATTCAGATTTCCTATTCAGTTTCTTAGGTATGCCACAGATTTAAGTATGGACCATTACTTGGTCATTTAGAAATATATGCTTTGTCCTATTTCATTTAGTAACAGTAGCTTTTTGCATAGGGTCCTGCTGGAACGTAAACTTTTACCTAATTGTTGAGTGTTTTGCAGTCTTTTTTTTCAGTTGTGGCTAGGGTTTAAACAATTAATTGTGATTAATCGATTATTGAAATAATCGTCAATTATACTGAAACTGTACAAAGAAATATAAACATTTTGCATTTAACATAAAGGAAATCTTTTTTGTGTGTCTACACGTATGCTCTATCCAGAACTCCTCAAGTAGAAAAGTTTTAGATTCACCTTGTTTCATCTCATAAAAGGTGTTCTTTAAGGAACCTTTTGCTATCTAAATAACAATGGAACAAATATTTGAATTATTTATCAATTAACACGGAAGGATTGCCTGCAATTTTGCTTTGTAATGAAAGGCTGTCAAAAATAAAAAGAGTAATTTGGAAAGGCATTTTCAGGGAAGGCATGCTAAATTTGCTGCCGACCACCAAGTTAGGAGGAAGAGAAAAAGTGCGATTGAAGAACTTCAGGATAGAGGAACGCAAAGATAGATTTAAGATTTGGGTAGCATCTCCAAACTCCACTACTGCTGCTAGTTTTGTTGCAAACATGTAAAACTGTCCACAGATCCAACAAGTAGTTTTCTTCTGCAGATATGGGAACTTTCTTAAATTTTTTACCCAAATCCTCAATATAAAAATAACGCTCTAATGGATGTCAGTTCCTGCTCGTTTCCTTATGACTCAATCAGCTCCTCCCAACAGAACCACGTCCACCATAGAAAGATTTCTTTATCTTGTTTCATCAATGCAACTAAGCCTAAACCGCGTTGTGAAGGGCGGTGAAGACTTGCACAGTGAACTCCACGCGCTGAGAGCATTCACTGCTCCTCCCTCATCTCTACTATGTGACATTTGCTCTAGGATAAACATTTAATCATGAATGCTTAATATATATATAAGCCCATGTAATCCTTTTTTATAGTGGGTAAATACACTTAGAGCCAGTGCTTATATAAGACTTATACATTTTTGCGGCTGCAGACAGATTTGTTAAGTGTTTTTTTGGTCCAATATGGCTCTTTGAGCAGTTCGAGTTGCCGACACCTGGGTTAGGATATCCTAACTTTGCTTATATCCAAGTCCATCAGTTGGGTTCAGTTGTTCAGTTTGAATTTAATTGAAATATACATTAACTTTATCAGGTTTTTTGTTCCCAAATGTTGTTGAGGGGGAGTCAGTCGCCTTTATTGAGAGCATTCAGAGAGGAATTTAGGGGAGGAAAGATTGCAACCTGGTCAAAAGTCAGCAATGTTAAAGCTGTGTTAGGGAACATAAGCTATATCTATGGGGCGCCTGCGCTACTGCTGTGCCAGACACTACCCGTATGGCACTGAATTTTACAGAAATTCATAGGGATGGGGGCTATATAGAGATGTAGATCACAATTTTCCAGTTTCTTTTGTATAGTTATTTAAAATTCATGTATAAGTATACATTATTTAATTCTCTGCATGAATTATAAACTTTATCACATATATTTCCATTAAAAACACTGACGCTAGGCCTTATATAAAGTTTTTTTAAACATTAAAGATATAAATGCTATTGGAAAGTACGTCAGCTGACAGAAAATAACTGATTTCAGTTTAATAACTGCTTCTTTTTAAAACCTTCTGGCTGAATACCCCAAAATTACCATTTTTATTTCAATTAAAGAGATCAAGTTTGGTAGAAAATTAAGCAGTTAGGCCCGCCATGCAAATTCTCTAAATTCCTTCACACTAAAGCCCTGTCACTAATTCTACTGTTTAATCTGTCCCCATGGCCTAATCTTCCTGCAATTTCTAAAAACCTTATAGTTTCTTATCCCAAAACATGAACATGAAAAATAATTATCAACAAATAAAAACATATATAAACTGGCAAAAGTCAAATTTTTAACAAATGAAAATACCAATTTAGAAATATCCTTAAATTACATAACAATAATATGACAATTATTATTATAATTGAAAGCAATTTATTTCCAAAGCAAAACCATAGCCTACAAATTTCTACATAGAATATTGTTGTTATTATTGTTATATTTAAGAGAGAAGTTTGCAAAGCATGCTAGTGGTTTGTTAACTTTTTCACGGTGAGTAGAAACAGCAATAAATAGAAGCAGTGAGTTTATTTCTTGAATGATTTAGGTTTAATTACGTACATATTTTTAGGCTTTGATTCCTATTTGAATACAGTACAAGCATTCAGCGACTGAGCATCTGCTGACTGTCGGAAAATTACAAATATGAACTGATTATGTATGCAACTGAATGTATATTAAACTCCCTTGGCAAGATAATTATGAGAGACATGGATGCCTATGAATACAAATGACTGCAGCAATGTTTCTTGGGAATTACTGGCATAACTAAGTAAATTATTATCTTATACTATGAAAGCAGGTTTTAATTAATGTTTCACTAAAATTAAAATCCAAAACACCTCAAAATTTGTATATCATGAAACTTGAAAGAGCCACTAACATTAAGTTAGGAAACTCTCATAAAAGATTTATTTTTGTCTTTTAAATTAAATATTTCTTACTCATTCGCCAACTAAGTACTGACATAAGCTCGGCTAGGAAGTCCACCTCATCTCACTTCTGTAATGTGAGGTTTTATGAGTCTAAAGACATTAATTTACTCTTCTTTCCACTGAAAGTTTGTATAATTAGTATCCAGTGATTTGTTGTATTCAGCATAATCCGTACACTCCAAGTTGAATAAAAAATCGGAAAGCAACGTTTAATGCAGCAAAGTAAATTCCTATGTTTATATAATTACCAGTCATCCCATTTTAACCAGGATGTTCCCAAAATGTGCAAAGTATTTGGTTAATGTCTTGTTCCAAACACTTATCCCATTAAAGTCCTGTAAGAAATTGCAAGATTGTGCTGAAGATGGGTCTTGAACTGTTCTCTATAAGGTGCTTAAAGGTCTGTTTTTCCATCTTAACTGTTTTGGTTTTTGTTTGACTCAAGCAATCACTATAGAAATGGTAGTTTCCCTATGGCTGTAGTGAAATGTTAATGTTCCAGTAAGTTTCCACACAGATGGCAAACTCATGTGTGTATCCAAGATCTTCAATAATTCATATAAACGAGGTTAAACCTATCAGGAATGGGCTATATAATCATTAGTCTAAATAGTTTAGCAAATTAAATATATGGCAGTTCAAACCCCATTTAGAGCCAAATAGTGCCGCTGTGACCTTTGGTGTGCTGAACTGAGTTTCACCTGGAATCAGCTCCTGAGTCACAGACCTGAAGGCAAAGGAAGCTGATCTGGGGAATTTCCTGTGGCTTGGACCGATGCAGCTTGTGCAAAATATTCTAGGCTGAACTGATGTGAAAATATATTTCTCTTGTTATTCCAAAATAAGAAATGGATTCAACAGTGAGACGACAAGTACATTTGATGAGAAATTATTTTATCTTCTTCTTAAAATGTGCAATAAAACAGATGATTGAGAATTTTTCAATTGTGTAATGCACCATGATGCTCCAGGTAGAAAGAACAGGTATTAAATACAATAAGCAATAACAATCAATGGTATTATCAGCCAAATCTCTAAAAAATCAACAGTGTGCAAGTGAATGAAAGAAAAATGTTTATGTTTGTGTTCCAAGGCGAGTGTAATATGATGAATCAGTTGAGGGGGTTGATATTTCTTATTTGTACAGTACTTTGCTCATCTGTCTTTTAGAGGTGCAAATGTTTCTATGACTCAGACGTTAAAATCAAGTACTGTATGTCCCATGTTTTTAGAGTTGAGAAGCAGCTCTCTGACACTTTCTTATTGGTGTAGTAGTGAAAATATTGGGAGGACTTACAGTCTCTTTGTCTTGAGGGTTATTCTCCATCAAAACCTGAAAGATATTGAATGCACCACTGCAGCTCTTCATTGCTGTAGATCAAGGACAGCTCTGTTTTAAGTTTGGCCTTGTCTGGTGAGGGATAGGCTTTAGTGTTGAATCTGGGAACTTCTTGTTTTGTTGTGAGAAGTCTCCTTGCAGCAGAGTGGCACTGATCAAGTGCCTGCTAACGGAAAATCTCTATTTTGTTTGGCAAATAATGATGTTGCCTAAAGTACTTATAGCATGAAAAAAAAGGTAAGAATAAGGTTTAGAGCCTGTTTTGTTATTTTAGAAAAGCTTTAAAATTTGTCTACATTTCTCAACAACTGTAATATATTTTTCTTACTTTTGTTATTTTGTAAGTTAATTGAAGGTACTATAATCAAAGTAAAGAAAAAGTATAGGAATAATATTATATATGAATGTGGAAACCTGAAGTAAAATGTAGAATACCTCTCAGGGTTTAGAAAATATTCTAGAATGTTTTAAAACAAGTTGTAGAGAATCACTGTACTAGGTGGCAGCTGTAAGTGTTTATATCCAGAGTCAGATACTTTGTCCATCTTCTACCAATACCCTCTGTCTCTTTGTGGATGGCTCCTAAACCTGGCCCCCGTTACTCCTGACCCTCAACTAGTGAAGTGGAACAGTATCTTTTATAATACAGGAATAATATATTAACTTTAAATCTTATCATTGAAAATAGGCTAACAGATATATGTTAACATTGTATCAAATTACAACTCTCTGTATTGAAAGATTTTAGTTTAATCTGAAGGTTACCTAGGTTTTTAATTACATCAAAGGCTTCACAGTCTTTTCAAAAGAGAATGAACATTTGGACAAAACTCTTCATAGGTGCTAACTTACCTGATCCATCCAGCTGTGCTTCTAATCTTTGGAACCACAGCTAGCTTTGCACAGTTTTTCATATGAACTGTCAATTCTTTACTGCATCCATGTTAAATCACATAAAAAAGTATGCAGGAAAAACGTGCATTGGCTATTCCGCAGCCAGTGAGCCACAATTTCCTCCTCTCTTTTCAGAGAAGACAGTGCCAAAGAGCCCCCAATGGGTCAGTTGCCACTTGGCTTTGAGAAAGAACTCATGAAATTTCGTGAACTGACTGCCAGGGTAGTAGCACAAACACCTCTCAAGGATGATTTTCTGTGGAACATTTGGCTTTGACTTGATTTAGAATACCTTCAGTGCTAAATCAATATTCACGCCTTGACTGATTCAGAGAAGGATCCACTGCCAATGGCAGAACAAATGGCAGTACAAAAATCCAATAAGATGAGTAAACTTAACCATATCACACAGACAACACCAGTACAACATTGTTATTTTATTATGCAAGACTTTTTACTGGCAAGGACATTGCAACCTTGTGGGCCTGACCAGTAAATAAACCTTAGTGACTGACCTGGGACTACGTTTAAAATAGTAATATTGGACTGTCATGAATAAGAAAAGCTTGGTTTTGTGAAAAGAAGAAAAATCTTCACAAACTTTCAAGTGAGAAGACATGTTTTTATTCATCCCTGAAAAATATTAAATTCTGCTTTGCAATTTGCAGCCCGACTGAAGGACAGGAGCTCTCCCTTACTTTGCTACACTCAGAAGGGTGAACTTCACAGGGGTTGTCTCCTGGCGCTCAGAAAAGAAAAATACAATCTTGTGTCTTTGTTGAATCTTTTGTGTGCTATGGAGTTGCTTTCCTTTAAATGAATGCTTCCCTCTCTCCAACAGGTGTCCAATCTCTACCTGTATGACAGTGTTTTGATGCTGGCAAACGCCTTCTATAGGAAACTGGAGGACAGAAAATGGCACAGTATGGCTAGTCTCAACTGCATGAGGAAGTCTACAAAGCCATGGAATGGAGGATGGTCTATGCTAGACACCATTCAAAAGGTTAAAGTCTGCTATTTTTGCTTACCAAACTAAATGCCTGCAGTATTGTAAGAACTGAATAACTTATTCCAATTATAGTTTTATTCATGCAATATTGTTAATTTTAAATATTTTCTAACAGTGTGACTCTCCTCTCATATTGGTAAATATATCATTAAAGCCTTGAATTTAAATTACCTCATTGGTGGAACCCAGCCAATTAAGGTAGATGGTTCTCCCTTAGCCCTAACTACAAACGAAGAGGGTGTTCCCCAGGGTTTAATTCTAGGTGCTTTGTGTTATTTACATACAAATAATAAGCATTCCTATCTTTTTACCTTTATGCTGGTAATTAATCTACCTCCAAATACTTTGTCCTGCAAAATCAGCAGAGTAAAAGGAACAACTCTGTAACCAAATCCCCTTAATATGTGTGAAGAATCAAGAGCCAAAGTCAGAGGTGGGTCAATTACCAAAAGTTATACAAAGGTAAGAGTAGCACCATTTCAACATATTTTAATTCAAGAAAAATTAACAAGAGGTCATTGAGGAAGTGGATAAAGTGTCAAGTATGAAAGGTTATTTAAGGAATAAGTAACTGAAGATTGATTCAGTATGTAGAAATAATGTTAGCAGAGAAAAAGAAAAAGTATACATTTCTCCTCAGATTGTGGTATTTTATAGACTCAACACTAAGCAACAATACATAGTGACATATGCTACTGTATAGTGTACAATCAAATGACCTTAAATTGGTATCACAGAAACAACAATACTAATTACAAAATAAATTGGGTTCTTGCAACCTTCTCAGAAGGAACAGCTCACAGCACAAGCGCGCTGCTCTAATCCACTATGCCAACACTCCCCGACAAACAAGCAATCTTGTCCTTCATTAAGTGAGGATATTCGCAGTGGGTAAAGTTCTCAAAAATTCTACTAAAAAGTAGGAATGCAACATGATGATATTATTCCAATAAAAGCAAAAAGTATGGTGATATTACACTTCTACTAAAAGTTTTCTTTTTTTTTCAAAAAGTTGTTTAAATAAATGAAATTGAATAAATGTAACTAGTGACAACCTCTGGTAATTGTTTGTATTATCAATTAATCTAGATCAGTCATCCCAGTTAGTTTGTTCTATTAGTCATTGTTAGGAATTTACTCCATCTTTAGGAATTTACTCCAAGTCTTTACTCATTGGACGTTTGGATAAATAATAGGGTACATGAGTAAAAACTGTAGGGGAAAAAAATATTTAAGAAAGTTTTTTGTTTTTTTTGGCATGTGATCCCTTGAATAATATCTGATTTTCATCTAAAAAATGTATCATTTGTTTACAAAATGTTAAGTTCCTGTTAAAAACTCCAGAGTAAAAGCTCACTGAGCACAAGTGTTTCTGTATGTATTCATATAAATTCATACAATAATAACATTTCCTGCTTCTATAGTGGGTCTACTTTTTAAAAGAAAAGGTAAAAATAAATGATAATTATTTCATAAATATATGAAATATCATATTTTCATATTTTTCACATTTCATATAATATATATAGCTTTAAAAAAGATTGCTTTAAAAAAGCCAGGGGGGAAAAAAAACTTAAAGAATTATACATTACAAAGATGTGTGATGCTAGGGTGTTGGTATACAATCAGGCTAACAATAAAGACAGGCAAAACACACTGCTGGCCAGGCAATAGAACTGTATTTTTTATATTTTTATAAAAGCCCCAGACAAAGCCGAATATTAAACATGAACTCTACCCCTGGTTTCAGGACAGATTTATGGCAGTTTCCGGGCTTTGATCTTGTTATCCTTAGGCAGCCTTTTTATTTATTTATTTTTTCAATGAAACAATCCCCAAACACTAGAGAGGTTTGATCTCCTCCATCTCATTTTTGTAAGTAGTGATGCTGGTTTAAAATTAGATGTGACATAAGATTGCTCAGTGAGTTTTGACCAAATAAAAGATACTGTTATTTTCTTTAAATCACATGTAATCTGCTGTATCTAGAAATAGTTTGGCAACACATATTTATTTTAATAAAAAAAAAAAAAATGTTTTAATCTCACTGAACTGCTGTAGGCGAAATGTTTGACTGGCTTGATCCCAGCCTGTGCATCACCAACTGAATGATATAGAGCAGCAGTCCCAGACCACCGGGCCGCGGACCGGTACCGGTCCGTGGCTCATTTGGTACCGGGCCGAAGCAGGATTTTCTGCAGAGACAGCGACCAAAACAAAGCTACGGAGCAGACTGGACATTAGGAGCACTCTTCGTGTGTCATTGTCTCCGATTACACCACGATGGGACCGGCTTATTGTTGTATTTTTATGTTGTGTGCATTTGATTTTATGCCAGTCGTATCATTTGACTTTATCGTATTTAACCCCCCGCCCGGCCAGTAAGCGCGGGGGGGTAAATACAATAGCAGGTGATTTTTGCTAGGCAAAATGTTTACATGGGGAATTTTGGCTGGCTAATTCAAATAAAAAACTCACTTACATAATTGCACAGTATATATATTTAATGTAATAATTTCTATTTGTAAAATATGTATAATTGTAGAAAGAATATATTGCTTCCCTATATACTGTATATGCTTCATAAAATCTGAAATATCAGTAAGTTGCTTTAGATTATATGGTGAAAGATATGTTATCTTTACCCACTGCTTGGAAGGGTGGCTTAATATACCAGTTTGTAGATTGCAAAAGAATTGTGAGTAAATTTAACTGTATACAACCAGTAAATGCATTTCCTATAAAATTAAATGATAAAGTTTAAAGAACAGATACAGATACTAAAACATCCCCAACTAATATATAATTCTTAGATTTCAATAGAGAGCATTTATGACCTTAACTGACATATTCTGTTCAAATAGCTTCAATTTAGAAAAAAATGTGTTAAACATTGCTTTTTTGATCAAGGAGTCAGTTAACTGAATGGTCCAACTAATCAAATGAAGGAATGTTAAACATTAAACAGGTTTAGACATGTTTAAAAGCATAGGAATGTGGAGAAGAAAATGTTAGGATAGTCAAAATAAAAGGGAATCTGAGCTTCTGTTAATTTCTTACTTGTCTTTATTTTCATAACTTTAACTTTATTTAAAAAAATCATAATAACATTTCTGATTTGTAAAAAGAGTAGCCTTAAGTTGATAATTATGTGTTTACTGTTTTGAGGACTGTGTTAAATATAATTCTTCATTTTACCCAATAAATGCCTTTTTATTTATTTCTTTGTTGCTACAGGGTCGAATAAGTGGACTGACAGGATTGATGGACTTCCGTGCAGAAGGCTCTAATTCCCACGTACAGTTTGAAATCCTTGGGACTAGCTACAGTGATGCTTTTGTGAAGGATGTAAAACGGGTCAGTCTGTATTTTGTTTAAATATAAAGTTGTTTTAAACAGCTTTTCCTTTTTTGCAGGCTCCCAACACCAGAAAAAAGTAGTGCATTTTAATATGAAAAAAAGTTACAAATTTTAAGTTCAATGTAGAACAGTCTCCATTCCATGTCCAAGTTATGTGGTCATTGGAATATGCTGAATGAGGGCCAATTAAAGCTTCCTTATAAAAGTCCATTCAGGGCACTTTTAGTGGGTAGATTTAATTCTGGCTGACTTGCATGGCTGAGACAGGTGCTGAGAGAACCCTAATGAAAAAAGCCCCTATGCCTCAATATGAAACTCCACTGTATGCTGTATGGTAGAAATGAAATAAGTGAAGCCATTTCTCATTAAACCCTTTTTCTTTGCAATTAAATTATGTTTTCTTACCTTTAGGACCTCTAGGTTTTCTCTTTTTAAACATATGCTTTATCAATTTTGTTATGAGCAAAAACTTTTAAAATGCTGAAAATGATTCATAGCATTTACTGCTCGGACATTTGATCTGGATCATTTGTATTCTGATCTCTTAATCTGGTGCTCAAGTGTGAGGTGTGCGAGTGCCCTATACTGGACCTCTTGAGCTTTTCAAAGCTGCTACAATCTAGGATTTACCACACAACTACTCGGTTTTCATTGGTCAAAACAAAAACAAAAAAAATAAGACAAAACAAGCACAAAAATAGGCCTGTTTTTTGTTAATCTTGTGTCATCTAATGAGAAGACGTCTATACATGATTTAAATGAAAAAGCTAGCTGAAGACTGTTTTTGACTTGTTACTGTGAGAGATGTTTTATCTTTGAGTGCAGTGCAGCTGAACTGAGAGATTGAGAACATTATTTGTGCACTCCATTCTCAGCTGTAATTTGACACTTTTTGTCCTAAATCAGTCAGAGACTTCTCCCACAATGAAGAAGAATTTGGTTTCTGAGCAATCTATGTAGAGCAGGACTGACCAGAAGCAGTAATGGAGATTTAATCACCACTCAGCCTGACTGAATTCATGAAGCATATTTATCATAGCAATAGAGTTAGCAAGGAGGATACACACATTCTAAAAACATTGAGGAAAAACACACATTAGTCATGAAAAGGGCACACTGCAAACAGTACAGAAAAACTTCTGAACATGTAGTCTTAATACACATTGGACAGGCAGCCAGGTACACACAGAGCAAACAGCAGGGATCATGCCAACATTTGGGTGCATGTCTCTGGAGATCATTAGAGGCAGACAGTGAGCAGGGCCTGATAATGGATTTGCACTTAGTGCTGTTGTTCATTATGGGCTTTGTTTGTGTACTGTGCAAAAACCATACAAGTAAACAGACAAAAATGTCTGCATTTGCTATACGTGTCGGCAATATAGTTTTCTGCATATAACATGGAAACATTATTCTTAAAGCAAACATAACTGCAGGGTTTTCTCTGCAGGATGAGTCAAAGTTCTTCTTTCTTTGAAATTGTGATTCCACCTTGTGCAGCACCTGCCAAGCCCTCACAGTATTTCTCATTTGGTCCCACACTTATTTTCTAACGTCCAAACCCGCTCTTCCACCTCTCCTCTGTGTTCCTTTCCTCTACTTTCCCTTAACCTTTTACTCTCATTTTTCAGACCCGCTTTTCTCCTTCTCCATCATCATTTATCTGCATTCAGTCCATTTTCTTCCCAGCCTGATGGCTCTTAGATGAGGCGTCTTTCTGGTTAGAAACTGTAATGAAGACTGAAATACTATTTCCAGAATGGCTACTGTGAGATTTCTGCACTATCCACTGCTGATGCAGAGTGATCGATGCCGTTGTTGTTGTTTTGGTTTCCCGGTTTGGTCTTATTGATGTGTCAGCTCGTCTCTAAGCAGATATTCCTAATGACTTCCAGCTTACATTGAGCTCTCTTGGAGAAAAGTCTATTTATTTGAATGTAATTGCTCCTACAAGCCAAGCATATTGCATGCATTATGCTGTAGATTATCTCTAAAATGTTTCTTCAATAGCGATGCATTATTATTCAAAACCCTATTTTTATCACATAAACATTGCATGATATTATTCTTGTGATTGTTTCAGATTAATGGAATGTATGTTATCTTTAAGATACAAATCATCCTTCATTTGGATTTTAGATGGAGTTTTTCTCAAATACTTTTTTGAGTAACAATATGATATCTGGCAAATTGTGCAACTTCAGTCATACACAAAACTTACTAAACATTGGACTCACCATTACTCTAAAAATGCTATTTTATTTCAGTAAATGTATGAAATTCCCTCTCAAAATATAGTCTGATATCACTAACTTGCCCCATTGGCAAGTATTACACAGCAGAGTTCTGCACGGGTTTGATTTTTTAAAACTTGCACCCATAGAGTTCAGAACCAAGACCTGACCCCTTACCCGCAATTAATTTAATTTAATTAATTTTGTAGCTTTTTTTAAAGATGGCAGATACATTTCATTCACACTTTAATTAAACAAACATTCTGCAGCAGATTTTTTTAAAGCTTACCCCTCAAGTTCTCACAATAGCTGCTCTTTAAGGTACAACAAAGTTGAACTTTTAGAGCTCTTCATCGACCACATGCCTTTTAGATCTAGGCTTGTCACTACAGAACGATCTGGTCAATCTGAAGTGAAATGAGGAAACTAACCTTTAATCCACTGTAGACAAGTCAAGCGTCAGGGAACATGTTTACTAGTCACAAGGTTAGAAGAGAGTTTTCTTATTGGACATCATCACCCTTCAAGAAACAATTGCTGATGATAATGGATGCAGGGTTTCCCATGAGCTTTAATGTGCAACACTGCATGCTGCATGTAAATGATGCAGTAGTTTAAAGGCGCCACATTCACTGAACTGCTCAAACTAATTCCTCACTGACTCATCAAGAACAAATGACATTAAATATTCTCTAAAGGGCACTTATCTCTTGCCAACAATACATCTGCAGGGGGCTGATGGAAGTGTTGATCCAACAATTAATTTGCAAAGTGCTATGAAGCCTGGCTTTTATAAATGCTCTCTCTGGCTCCATCATGTTTTTTAAAATGTCCCTTGGCTGAATCGAATCCTTCCCACAGGTGCACAAAAGAAGAAGCAAACAAAAAAAGATGGTGTTGATTCGTTTACTGACTCATTTGCACCCTATTATAGTATTGGTCCAACTCCAATTATTTAGTTTATTTACAATAAACAAACTCTCGCCTGTAAAGTGAGAGACTAATTGTTAATAATTAGAATATATTAAAAATGCCCAACACCTGCTAAGATGAAATTTCTCAGTCAATTAGGACAATAAAACAGATACTAGGAGCTTCTTAAAGCAAAATCTATTTCACAAGTTTGTTCAGTTACATTGCAAAAGATAAAGTATCAGCAATATTATTTGCAAAAAATGCCAGGTAAGAGATCTTTTATATGTTTTTATTAAATTAAATAGTAAATAAACAAATAATGCAAAGAACATTGGCTTTATTACATATTTCATGATGATCACTGATCACTGTGTAAAGCACAGCTCTTTTAGCATCAAAAGCAAACTGATGAAAAACCCAAAACTTCTCCAAATGCTTTTTCTTTTACATGTCCGCCTACTTATAGTTAAAACCACAGGACCAAAGAAACCCCACCAATATAACTATAACTGAGCTTATTTTAAATGTGCATCATCAATCTATCTGCCCCTGGATTTTTTTTTTTTTTTTACTTCACTTGGTGAATTTTTTTATGTGTGAGAGTCTGAAAGAAGTAATAACACATAAAATTACTCATTATTGCAAGATTAAAAATTCAGTAATAAAACATTGATACATTTGTCAATAAAATTATTTTTGTTTGAATCCAACAAATGAAAAATGAATTAGATATCTGTATAAGCCAATATTTTGAGGTCCAAAACAATTTCACTTTACTGTTGCCGTTGGTCATAATGTTGTATAAGCTAATATAAATAATCTACCCAGTCGTCATGATGCAGACCTCATTTCTGTCTATATTTTTAGGTAAATTTATATGAACAATGATTTCATAGTGAATCAGAAATATGGTTTTATGCCTAAATGCTGCTGATTTGCTAAATCTCTTTTACAGACTGAAAAAGTCTACTTTAGACTTAAGTACAACATAATCAATGCCTTATATTTAAATCTTAAAGGGGATTCGAATGATTCCAAGCTTTGTTTATTATATTTCATACAGAATGCAAGTCTATAAATTGTGATGATAAAAAATAAAAGCTTGAAACTCCTTACTGCCTCTCTTTATTTACCATAATATAAAGAAATACATTTGCTTTTTTTTTGGTAAACAGATAATATAAATATAACATATGAATTGAATTTAATGTTGGTAGTATACAAATATAAAACAATTGGGTAAAATAAGTATCACCTAATGGCAGCAAAGTGTTTTTAATGCAATTCTAGATATATGCTAAATATATGTACATAATCAGGAATATAGAGAAATAAATATTTAAAAACTGCTTTCAGAAGTTTAACGCTGCAAAACATGTAGCATCACATCTAGTAAAAATATGTTTCTAACAAGCATGGTTTAGAAAAAAAAACTAGGTGTAAAGATTGTTATCCTTAGCTAGAATGTGTCAGCATGACTACATAAAAGGGATAAATATGGTGCTATACTTTAAATCACCAAATTTTCTTTACTGTTAGAAAATTATGTCATACAAAATTAGATGCTGTAAATTAATTAAATCTTTATAATCTAGCCATGTCACTCAGTCTCTATTTGGGTTCTGATTGTTGCCTCCTTAAACCTTATGTTATAATTAAACAAGCTCCTGCTTGTTATTATGTGATTTTTGGTGGCTTTTTTCTCACCTTCCTCCCACTGAGATCTGATATGTTAATTGCCTGTTGGCCTTGAAGTTGACATGTCTGGTCTAAGTAAACAACCATTTCTTGTTTGAGGTTTCCCTTTTTTTTTACCATTCACATTCCTATAACAGCTGATTAGTCATTAGAGCATATGTAAATGTGTTGTGAAGATTAGGAGTATTGTTTAATAATCTAACCTTGGTTAAATCTCAATAACTATATTGTTTGTACACAAATATTTTCTAATTAAACTCCTTCACAGAACAGCGGAATTTAATAACATGGAACATACTATGCTCATTAGGTGTCTTTTAAAGGCAGTTAATCTAAACAGGGGTATTAGATTCAGGGCAGCAGCCTACATGCACATTTAACACTTTTTAGATTTTTATTTCAGCAAAAATATAAAACTATGTTTTAACATTCTAAGAGTTTGCTATTAGTGGTTAGTGATACATTTCCTGAGTAACTGCAGGTGAAGTGAATTTGAGATATTACTTCCTGTTTTTTGTGCTATCACCTTTCCAATGGCACACTGGTGGGCAAAGCTCTGTGAAGTAGAAGTGTTCCTCTTTAGTGTTCTTCAGTTTACAGACCAAGGATTGTTCAGTGTTTTTCATAGAGGACAAAACTGCTCATGGAGAAAATAGCCCCCTGTGAGGCAGCCAGTGCACACTGACATTTTGCCTCAGTGCACACTCTGAGACACAAGCACACAGCACAGTCATGTAGACAGATGGGCAGAATTATTATGAGCACTTTTAGACAAGAAAAAAAAAAAAGACCTGAGAATCACAAACAAGGCAACGCTCCAGACCACCAAGAAAAATATGTTATTAAAGAAAAATGTAAACAGGACAAATCTTGAACTGTTGACACCTTCCTGATGGAGGCAGAGGCAGTAATAAAATGTGTAAAAAGACTTCAGTTTGCACATCCTAGGTTTTACTGCCAGATAGGACACCATCAGATGTCTTGTTTGTGGGTCTTTGCTTAAGAAGTGTGCAGTTTGACACCTTTCAAATAACCAACAGCTTCTTAAGCAGCGGGTGTCAGATCTGTATTGGCACATCAGTTAACATCAACACAGAAGAATAAGCTGACATTACACCTGTGCACACTAGCAGATGTGTGCTTACAACTCACATGTGGCTCATGATCTCCTTTCATATCAACAATTCTTTCATACCTTGTAGGAAAACTTAAGCTTCTTGTGCTACATCAAAACTCATCTTCACACGACTGACATTTCAACTCTGCTCAGATACACAGAAGACACATTTACTGAGTAACTCTTGATAGGGGGATATATAGTTCACACAAACTAGTTTGCTGTTAAGCAAGAGTCACTTCATTAATGGGTTTGCAGCAAAGCAATACATAGCAATGAACTGCACTAAGACTCAGAGGAGAGGATGTGACAAACAAACTGATAAAGACACCCTGCTCAGTTTTTCGCCAAGCTCCGATTGCCTCGCATGATTTCTTTTCCAAAGTTAAACACCTTTGTTGCTGCTTTGTTTATCAATTATTTCTCCAAATGCATAGTTTGTAATTTTAAGACTTTGTTGGATAGTTCTTACAGTAAGGCACAGATTAACTTCTGCCAAGTGGTGCAGTGATAAAACAGAGACTTAAATGCTAGCTAAAAGAACAAATCCAAAAGTTGTACAGGTTGCATTTGAGCAAAGTAAGGATTTTTCGGAATAAAATCTATGTGCAATATTTCAGATGCCTTCCAAAAGTTTTTTGTATCCTCAAGGTTTAACTCAGTTTATGAGAAATTCATGTGCTAGAGAAATCCAAAGTTGCAAAGTTTTGAAGAGGAAGGTAAGGTTTTTTTTTTATGTGTGTGTGTGTGGGTGTGTGTGTAGGTGGGTGTGTGTGTGTGTAAAAAAATGGATTAGAAACACCAAATTGATTTCCATCAACTCATCCATCTAGTGCAGCTGGAGCTGTCTTCAAAAGGTGAATGTACCAACATTTTCATCTGTAAAAAAATCAAAAATTTTATAGTTTTTATATAGATTTTATTTTAATTATGGTCTACTTGGTTTTAGTCTGTTATATATAATCCCAACCAAATCACTTTTTGGTTTTCATTGTTCTTTATCAGTACCAAAATCCATCAGGACCTAAGTTAGGTTCAGGTGAAAGATTTTGTTTTCTCTTACCTGTTGACCTTAATGATACATACGTTTAGCAAATTTGAAAGATGGATTAAAACTCGTTTACTTTGGTGTTTTATAAATTTAGTAAAACTGTACTTCAAAAAATATGTTTTAAACAGACATTTTCCAGGTTACTTTTGTGTGGTGTGTTTCTGTGGGAAAAAATATTGTCATGTTTCCTGAAGCCAGAATGGCTTGTGGTTTGACCTTGGGCCACGAAACTTGTTCTGTCAGCTCAAATCAAAGGCCACACTAAATGAAGTGTCGGTTCCTTGAGAATCCTTGTCCAGCCAGCAGCACAGATTAAGAATTTAACAAACATTAGCCTCACAGACCGGAGACATGGCTCTAGAGGCTGACCATGTGGAATGAGAAGTTCAAAAACTAAAGGACCGTGTGGACTCAAGACAAAAGTCAAAGAAGTCTCTAAGCTAACACTTGGAGCATAAAGTAAACTTGGAATCCTCTCCAATTATTTTAATAGTCTTGTATATATGACTAGTGAGATGACAGGAATGGTGCAGACTGCTTTTACAAAAGTCTGTTCTTACAAAAGCAGTCTTGCATACTCCATTACTGGGAGATGGTTATTAAAGACAGTTTATCAAAGTAAGATAATTACGGAAAGTAGAACAGTTTTTATTTTATTCTGCTAACTGATTATTGACTTACACATGTCATAGTTTTTTGTATATAAGCTTTACACAACACATTCTGCCATCCTTTTTCATTACAAGATATTTTTTGCATTTATATTGTCATTTAGTTTTGTTTTTTTTTGGCTTAAAAATCTGATTTTTCTTACTCTTGTCCTTAGCTGGCATCGTGGGACTCCACTCGGGGCTTGAATGGAAGCCTGAAGGAGAATCGGATAGAGAGTGGTATGCAGGGAGTGACACTCAAGATTGTAACCTTACTGGTAAGTTATGGGAAGACGCTGACTCTAACAACACTTCAACCAAAGTCATAAAATATCATAGAAAAAGTACAGTTTAAATGTTTTACCAAAGCATCTTGAACGCACTAAATACACTGAATTGCCAGTTTATTTCAGAAATTACTTTTAACAATTACATTTTCTGCTCCAGCGACTCTGTTTTGTGACTTTTATACTTAAGGTGTTAACGAGCTTTTGATGATATGCAACTCAGTAATTGTTTCGGAATATAAACTGATTTTTTTTTTACGCTGATGGGGGAAATAATCAAGTTGATAACATAAATGTTGCAAAAACAGTCAAAAATAAAGACATTAAATAACCTGAGGATATTTTTTAAGGATGTTTAGATGCATCTCTGTATGCACTTCTAAATGCATTTAAGTTTTATGAACAATCTTAACTTGGTTATCAAATAAAATATAGTGGTTATATAGATTTATGACACACAGATGTATAAAATGACCTTCACTTATTCAATTATTATTGCTTGCAGTTAATGGAAAGCCCAAATTTATTGCAACATATTCTTCTTAGCAGAGATTGTGTTCTGAGTTCATCTGGTCCAGAATTGATAAGTAGCCATTTTTCTGCCTAGAAAAACTTTCAAGCTCCCCATTAATAAGGGAGCCTCTTACCCTTTCTTTGTTGTAGTCCTACTACCTTAAAGAGCTAGCTCATTTGTGCCGAATACGTCCTGAATGTTATTGTGTACGACTGTTCTTCCCTGGGTGGGGTAGTAGTCTTGCATTCAGATGATTTTGAGTTTGATTCCTGCTTTCTTCTGTAACATCATGTCAATGCTGCTCTGGGCAAGGAGCTTAACCCCAAGTTGCATACCGATCTGTATGTCGATGAACAAATGTGAGCAGGTTAGTAAATGCGATAAGCAGAAATTGAGTATAAAGCACCTTCAGTTTAATTGATTGATTAATTGATTTTATTGATCTCACAGTGGAGAAAAGGAGCTGTTACATTGGCTGAAATAGTCAAAAAGAAGCAGAATGTGCCAAAGGAAGAAAATGGTGCATGGGTATATATATATATATATATATATATATATATAGCTGAAGTCTTTTTTTTTCTTTTAAAGCAGGATTATTATACATTTATTGCACACTATATTTATGTAGATGGGTATTTATCTATATAACAATTGCACTGGGTATCAAATATAAAGAAACAAGTTATTGCACAGGGTATATATTTACAGTATGTCTGAAGAGGCTCTATATGGATTTAGTCCATTTACCATTCTCTGGGCATGAACCATATCCTACAGTACAATTATAGATGATGGTCATTTCATAAACTGGTCAATTTTGCCATAATATCGGCACTGCTGCTGACAGCTCATTTATTGAGGCATATGGACTATGGTCTTTAGCTCACCTGCTTTGTTAGGGTTAGATTTCAGCCTCTTTGATTGTTGCAAACTCGTCACCTTCTTTTTGGAACCTTTACAGGCCCATGAAATTCATAATTTATCTCAATCTGAAAAATTAGTTTTTGAATAATTTAGCAACAGTTTAGGTATATCTTTTCTTAGCCCAGATAGTATCATTCTAAAGTATCTATTTATAGAATTCCTGCAGTTGCAGCTCATATCCTATGTCAGTGTGTGACGTAGTAAATGTATTGCCTTTGTGTTGCTACACCTTGCAGATGGTGTCACTGAGTGTCTACTGGACAACTCCCAACTCAGCAGTCTGTCAGTGGTCAACTGACATAACATAGCTGTACTAAAATATAGTGTTTTTTTTTTTTTTTAATCTATTATAGTATTTAAAAATTTTTCCATAAGCTGTAAGCCATAGACAGCTAAATTAGCAGAAATAGAATTTCAATTGTATTACTGTGTGTGAAATTAAAATATATCAATTAAATAAGAAAAATTACCTTTTGATGATATTTGAATTTAAGGAAATGGCAATGGAAAAAATATCCATCTCCATTTCAAGACCAAGCACAGTATATTAACGCTCTTCAGTTGTCTTTATGGACAGCAGCTAAACAATAAAACGCACAGCAGCTCACACGTTAAACACTCAGTTAGGAAGTCATCAGCACTTTAGAGGGAGGTACAATGAAATGTTTTGATGCTTTTCCATTTCAAAGATTAAAATCACTTGAGAGAACACCAAACATCAACTCCACAAACATGTTTTTTTCCCCCCAGCAAACAGAAATCTTCGCTTTGTCCTGAAAGTATAATGGATCTGAAAACCATTAAAGCACAGCAGTGTCTCTAAAAGTAAAACCCTATTTTCCACGACAAAGTCTCTGCCCTCGTCCTTTACCTCAATCACTTCTCCTCCTCTCCATTTTTCTCTGTTCACAGATGATTTACCTGCACCATATTTATTCACATAAGTTCTGCTCAGTGTTCTCATGGCAGTCTCACTTCATCAAGTCATTTGCTCCTGCCCACTTTAACACCTCTCCTCTTTCCAAGTTCCCCTCCCCCGCCCCGTCCTGCTCAACTCTTTTCACTTCACCTATTTAATACTGCTATGACACTTCTACTCAAAAAGGGAACTATCAGGGGAGATGATACATTTTAAATGGTAATTTCAACTTACCTACTATAGCAGCTGTTATGACATGGTTATTGAGTAAAAGTTTATGTGGAAACTAGGTTAATTATAAGATGGTTTGGACATTATACAGGAGCCTTTCATTATGTTTTTTGTTTTTATGCCCCGAGCTTAGCAGTCAATATGACCAATAACAGCTTTTTGTGCATCTCAATAAATAAAAATGTTTTGGTTGAATGGAAATACACTTTCATTTCAAAGCCGGAGCTTCTTGCTATTATATATTTCTTTGTGTAAGACCATGTTCTATTATGATCTGAAACAGTTTCTATGATTTTTTTTTTTTTTTTTATATATACCCAAACAGGAGGAACCATTTGTTATGGTGGCTGAAAACATCCTGGGTCAACCCAAACGATATAAAGGTTTTTCTATCGATGTCCTGGATGCCCTCGCCAAGATCCTGGGTTTCAAGTATGACATTTATCAAGTCGGTGATGGGAAGTATGGCTCAGCGCTCCCTAATGGATCCTGGAATGGCGTAATTGGAGAGCTCATTGGAAAGGTTCGTATTTTTTCCACGTGTCAAAGGAGCAATATCTATGCTCATCTTAAAAATGATATTTCTCACAGTCAAGCCATATTGTAGGCTAGGTATAAGAGCCTCAGCACCAATCTATCACTGAACAAACATAGCCTCAAGAAAAAAAAAAGTGTGTATTGTTCCATTCAATATGAAAAGGTCAAAATGTTTTAGACCACTTTAAAGAGCAAAGAAAACATTTACATTGATACACTGACTTATATAACCTAAATATCTACAGTACAAGGATTTTGATTTATGCATTTTCAACACTATAGCTTAAAATATAAGGAAATAAACAAGCAGATGAAGTCTGACCCTCAGTTGTTGCAGAAACACAAGCACACTTAATATGTTAAATGTAGAGAAACTGTGAAAATAGGTTAGATGTGTGAGGTTTTCTTTAAAAAAAAACAAAAAACATTTTGGTTTATTTTCAGCGAGCTGATTTGGCTGTGTCAGCCATCACCATCACTCCAGAGCGGGAGAGTGTAGTGGACTTCAGCAAACGCTATCTGGACTACTCTGTGGGAATCCTGACGCGCAAGTCAGAGGACAAGATCAACATTTTCTCACTGCTAGCGCCATTTGACCTCGCCGTATGGGCATGCATTGCTGCAGCTATCCCTGTGGTGGGCATTATGATCTTTCTGCTCCGGCGTATCCAGGCAGTCAGATGTCACAGCAACACAGGCCATCCACCACCGTCCACCTCTACCTCGCTTCAGAGTGCCATCTGGATTGTCTATGGTGCTTTTGTGCAGCAAGGTCAGTCACACTTGTGTCAAAAACCGAAAGGAATGATAGTTTCTAGCAGCAAATATTTGTTTGCGATCCTGTGAACTTCATATTCTCTACAAAAAGTAACACTAAGCATATTAAATGTTTTAAAAGTAATTTAATGAATAATTTTTATCACTTTTGATACCATAACAAATAAAGTCATTGAAATTAATTAAACTCCATTAGAAAGGCTGAGGGAAATACATTTAGGCCTGAGACATCATCACTTTTAAAACTTGTGCTACCAATCTCGAACTTGTTGCTGCAACTCCTGATCAGCAGGATGGAATAAAGACCCTCCACTCGTTTTGTGTCTGTGTGCAGGTATTATTATCAATATTTTACAACTGGCAATCTAAGAGCATAATGTTTGAATACAATCTCTACCAGATAACCTAACTAATTAACCAGTGGACATCAGCCTGTTATATTCCCAGGGGTGCTGTATATGGAGCAGAATGGAAAATAATAATAATAATAATTCTGTATGACATTAGGTTTTTCTTGTTGAGCATTTCTTTCCGTAAGTCTATAAAAAGTCTAAATAAAATCTAAATTTATAAATGACATAATTGTTATAGGTTATATGTTACAACACAATGAGAACATCAGCTTTATTTGAAATTGTCTTGCAGTGATACCATGTGAGTTGAATTAAGGGTAGACTCTCATACCGGCTCATAGGGGTTCAACGGGCATAACTAGATTCTTTGTTTCAAAAGCTAATAATTGTCTTCCATTAATGCCAATCCACCCCAGCAAAGGATATTTTCACTTAAAATGTTGGCCAAGAAGCTATGTTAAAATTAGCTTGCTTACTCTATGTTTCATATATGTTTTGATAAGTGAAAATGTATCTCCTTCTTCAGAATCCCAGTAAGAAATGAAAATTTGATAGTGGGAACGCCCAGTTAAAATTGGAGAAGGACAACCCAACCAAAGAATGGCTCTTTGTGGAGAAAAAAAACAGTCATTGAATTTAAGTTATAAAAAACATTTTTTTCTTCTGATTTGTCCTTGCAATAGTGGCCTAGATTCAGATGCTTCCCAGTCCACCTTAACCTACAGCCCTCTCTCAGCAGTGTCCTTCCCTCTAAAGGAATTAAAATTATGTCTGTTTCTGACACGTTATGCATCCTTGCTAGAGTAAGTTTTAATTAAAGCAGCTATGATTGATAACATATTGGCAGCATATTAAGAATTATCATATCAGATAATCATTAATAGCTGTGCTGTTTTCATAACTTGTTTTCAACTGTCAATCCTGATACTTGGCATAGGCTCATGGATGAACAAAGATAAACCCTCTAGTGAATGAAAGCAAAATACAGCAAAAGAATTTCAGTTGCTAAAGGAAGGTCATGTCCATGGCGTTTTGAGCTTCTGCATGTTACACATTAAGAAGCATATGAATGAGGATAATTTTACCTGCGGCTTGTAAGAGAGCCAAATTAGACGACAAATCCCACAGTAAATGCAAAAATGGCTGTTTATACATTTATTTATTTTTTTTAAACTTGAGATGAATGCATCAAATAAAGAAATCTACAACTAGATAAATTTCAAAACTTAAAGAATTCTTGAAATTGTTATAATTATTCAATGAATAGTTTTCTTCCATGTTTTAAAGACACCATTAATCTATTTTATGTCTCCCCCTTACAAAAGTAAAATTATCCCTGCTTAAAGAAACTCAATTAATTCAATATATTCCAATAAGTTATTTATTTGAAATAAATAACTTATTGTTATAATTGTTCCTATTTGAAATATTTTCCAACTTTATTCAAATTATTGTATTGTTTAGCAATGTATTAACTTTATAAAAAATGTTGATTACTTTCCTTTTTGGATCAATGAAGTTTTTTTTATTGAATTTAATTTAATCGAATCAAAATAACTGGGCGGTTCTCTCCTTAGCAATTCATTGTTCTACATAGCATGTAAAATTGGAACCCTAAATGAAGTAGATCAAAACCTGATAGCAAAAAAAAAAAAAGATAACCTCCCTTTTCAACTGTAAAGATCTAAACTGGTTGGCAAATATTTTAGGACTCTGAATGATTTAATAAATGTAGGTTTCTGTTTGTCAATATGTTGACACAGAAAGGATGACCTTTGAAGTTGCAAAAGCAGAATGTCCCTGGCTGCTGCTGTCATAACAACTTAGGTATAATAACTTACAATAAAATGGAAGACATATGTGGATGTCACCATACAATAAATGCTGATTCAGTAAATGATACATTTCAGGCACTATGGCCACCTTGGCATTTTTAAAGGTGCCTTTCTTAGGGAGGACACCCCATCTTTACATCTGGTGCAGATCCAGGTATGTCCCTTTATAACAAATGACTGATTTTAAAGCCCAAACTGCAAGTCTGGCATACTGCCTGTGAACCTTTTTAACCCAGCACCCACTATATTTCAAGAGAAGCCAAATGCATGCCTTTTATCTGCCTCCTTTTTTCCTGTCCTCATTTCTGGCTCATGTTTCAGCGCTGCCACTTCTTGTATGATTCAAGTGATTTTTTCTTTTAAGGGGCCATCGAGTTGATGTTAGACCCTTTGATATGGATCTGACTGCTGATGCTCATAGTTTGCCATTGTTAGTAGTTGAATCTTGGCATCCAAATACCCAAATTATTCCATAATGATATGCCAGAACTGTGGGTTGTGTGTTCTCTGCTAAATAGATTGTTCACCCCCAGACACTGACTGCCACTTTTCATACAGCTAGTGCTCTCTTTTACATAAAGGGGGGTAGGATATAATCTGAACCATCCCAAAGACAAAATGGATAAAAACTTTTGTCATAACTACATTGTTTAATCAATGTGGTTCATAGATGAAACATTGTACCACTGATAATAATGATCAGAGCTGATTAAATGTAAGCATGGACAGTTCAAATCAAATAAACCTGAAATGGAGGGAAAATACTAACTCGTGTAAAAAAATGATTGATTCTTTCGTTCTATACATTTGACAAGAACTTTACTTTTTTTTTCCTTTTCCTGCAAGGTTTCCTGAGGGTGCAGCTGTTCCGATTGTGACACTTTCAGACAAATATGTTTTCATCACTTTTTCATGCTCCTTAAACTTTCATATGACATTTCTATGGCTTTCCTTTTCTGGATCAGAATTGAAGCTGACATTTTTTTCTCACTCATCTCTTAAGCCATTGTATATGAATTTCCACAGAACAGGCCAGTGCAAGAAAGCAAATCTGATACTGTGGTAACAAACATGTGATACACCAGTCTTCTTTTTTTCTGACATAATATTGGCGAAAATGGATATGAATTCAAAGAAATCAACAAATGTTATAAATGATATATTTGTGTTTAACGATACAAAAAAAAAAAAAAACTGTAAGCATCCCTGAGTGCAAAACACACAAAAAGCATCCACAGGTGGATAGGGTTCAAACTAAAGGTCTGGGTAATGTACTTCAATGTACTCGACCCTCAGAGGGCAAAAAAAGCATACCATGTCCAAAAATATTTAATAATCAAATAGATTTTTTTTAGGTCTTAAAACTGTTAAATAAATGGGAGAAAAGTTATAATACCAGATAGGTGTGTGGTTTGTAAATTAAAATAGAAATTTTAATTTTTTTTCATACAGCTGCAACCAACCCTTTTAAAGACTTGATAATGCTGACATTTTCCCGCTAAAAAAGAAAAAGAAAAAAGAGAGTTTGATATTTTTTGGTCTAGATGAATAATTTATTTCTTTTCTATTTCCTAATTTGCATCAGATCAAAACAAAATATTTTTCAGAAGATTCATAAATTTGATAAACAATTGATTATCTCTCCTGTGTAATTTCTTCACCCAATCCTCACCAGAAAACCCAAGTACAACCCCCACAAAATATTTTAAGATTGAAACACCCTTTTTAAAAGAAGATGGTTGTTTTGACGGCTGAATCTAAGGTTATTAATGAAAAGTTGAGTAGAAAGAAAAAGCATGACAGAAGAGGGAGCTCAAACGTCCAGAAGACCTACAGTACAGACCTGAGGATTGTGAGGTTTAGCTCTTTTAGAGGGCATGGGTGCCAACAACAGAAAAACTTTGACAGACAGATATCCAGCTATATTTAAAAAACCCTAAAATGAATGCAGCTGTTCACCAGAAAATTATGCAGCACCTCATGATTTCCCTTGTTGACAACCTTAATAGAGACAATGAATTCATTTTCCAGTAGGACTTACTATCTGCTCACACTGCCCAAAATAACAAGACCTGCTTCAATGACCATCTTATCAGTGAGTTTGATTGGATAGCAAATTAATGCAAAATGATCCCTGTCCAAGTACTGACTGTCTATACTCTGAAATATGCCAGCATATCTATAAAAAAAGAAAAAACATTTTAATGGTCTTATTTAATATTCAGTTATGTTAAAAAAAGACTATTCTGAGTTTCCATCCGTATAAGCCATACAAGTCAACATAAATAAACATTTTAGTTTACCAGTCTTATTGTAAAAAATATAGCTTTTCCATGATACTTAAGTATATTTTAAACACAGGCCCTTCTACACATATGACCACCGAGATGAAAACCTATTGAAAAATCAATCTAAGCCCAGCAGAGCACAGCAATAAAAATGGAGAAACTGCAATAAAAATGCAGAAAACTATCCACCCCGATTTATAATTGTAAGGCTTATATTTCTCTGCCTTTATCAAAACATAAGATAAAAGAAATTAAATAAATCTTCTAAGTCTTCTAGCCTGAGATAACTATTAAGATAAATATGCAGTTTGGCAGTAGTTACGGTTTTGTTATCCTGCGGTTGTTCTCTTGGTTTAGTTTTAGCGTTTACAGCAAATTATAAAATGAAGCACTTTCTTTTGTAGAAAGTTAGCAGTTAATAGGAAAGTAATTCTTGATTTAGGTAAAGACAGTTGTTTGGGATTACTGTAATGTATTGCTTGTTTCATGTTTACAATAATAGAAACTTGATAGTTATATTTATAACATGTAATGAGTTTATGCAGTTTACACATTAAAAAGTTTATATTAATCCCTAACCAGAGATCAGGCTTTACAATTTACAAGTGCAAAACCAATTGAAGGTGATGTCTTTTGAATACCTAGCATCTGTTCACGTGGATATGCGTCTCTGCTTGTGCTTTTGAACTATTCTTGTCTTGACACTGTGCAGGCAGTGACTCCATCCTGGGTTCAGTGGCTCTGCGTATTGTCATGGGCAGCTGGTGGCTTTTCACCCTCATCGTGTGTTCGTCCTACACAGCAAACCTGGCTGCCTACCTCACCGTGTCACGCATGGACAACGCAATTAGGTAAAAGACTTTCTTCTGTCACACTATATAAAAACAATGCATGCATTTCCAATTAAACTGGACTATGTTATACAAAGTTGGTGAGCATAAACACTTGTATCTCTGTACATATCTTAAGATGCAGCCAGTTCAGTTATGTATTGACATAGCTCATGTGTATTGTTTTTTTTTATTGTGGAATTATTTATTTATTCATATTTTCAATCCCTGAACTGCTAAGACATACAGTATACAAGAGGTTTGGTTAAAGTTTCATCTGCAAGGATCTTTGTCTAGCTTTTTTTTTATTTCTTTTTACTTGCTGAATAACAACCAAACATTCTTGGACTGAATGTTATCTGCCAGTGAATCCAATTTGGCCTGATCTCTCTCTCTCCCTCTAAAGAAAGGGCAGAAAGACATTTGATTATATTGGTTCTGTCTAGTGTTGAGCAAACAGCCACATGGGGACATGACAGCAGACTGAGTGAATGTTAAGCAGCACATAGCTCACAGGCACAATGGATGAGAGAAGTGTTGGTGAAAGTACCAATCGGGGCCATACTATCTTCTTGGTATGGGTGGAACATTTAAAAGAACAACTCAAAGGTGATTAAGTACTCCATGCAATCTGAACCTCTTAGAAATAAGGACTGTAACCATAGTAAGCATAACACAGTGAGCATAAAACCTTGGGGTTTTTATCTGTCAGTTAATCAAAAGGGACGGTGTTAAAAAGTTATATTTTAAATAGACTAGCCACATAAAAACATAAGAACTGCTGGAATTGTTACTGTTAGGAAGGAAGGAAGGAAGGAAGGAAGGAAGGAAGGAAGGAAGGAAGGAAGGAAGGAAGGAAGG
>NW_015150559.1:425361-468663 GCF_000732505.1 Cyprinodon variegatus
GTTGACTTGGGTTATTGCACTTGTACTACAGAATTGTACTGAACTTATAAATAAGTAAAAAAAATTAAACAGGCTACACAGTAGTCGGCATGTGTTATTGCACAGTGAGAGAGAATATTGCACGAGTGACAATAGGTAATGTTTTGCAAAACATGTCCAAGGAGGGGGATGCTGACCCTTGTCCCTCTTCCTCTTCCTTTTATATAGTGTTCCGACCTGAGTAGTTCTCCCTTAGTCAGTATTTGTTTTAACATAATATAATTCAATAGGAATTAGCAACTTATAATGAAAAAGATTAAAATCATTGGGATGTGGAAAGCATAGTAAAGAAAAACAAAAACAAAAAACATTTTATTAAAGTTATATTTTTAATCCAGAACATATGTTGGAAAAGGGGTACGAAGAAGCCACATTTTTTTAAGCCCGCCATCTCTACTTTTATGTAGTCATTATCACCAACACCTTCCACATTCCTTCTTATATCATGAGTCCATACTAGAAATAGAATGTCCAACGTAAAACTAACCACCGTGGTAGAGTACAAGCGGCAAGCTACCTCGTCCAAACTTTGCAACACTGTTGGGTCAAGATCTGCTATGTTGATTGTTTCTAACATTTTTATTATTCTCTCAGTTAAGCAGTTGAGACGATATAGGACATGATCGTTAGAAATTGTGCTCTTCTGACAAATCAGCAACTTGTCCGAGTTCATTAGCTAGGGCTTTCCACAAGTTACCCATCGCTACACCTTTGCCTGAAGGCAAAATCCAAGCATGCGCGCCCGTGCTCCTTAACCATTTCTGGTGAGCTAGCCTTGGCCAATAGTTGTGAAGCTATTGGAAGCTATTGATCAACTGATGAAGAAATGTCTTATTTTTATTATTTTGTCACATTTAATGACACACAAATTGATATTTTTAGCTACTTTTTCAAGCTATTTTATATTAAGTCATTCATTTATTTATGTATGTATTTTTAATTATGGCACGATTGGTCCTCCATACCCACATGCATTAATTTATGCAGATATAAAATTATTAATACACAATTTCATGTGCCTGCAAATATATCAATTTATACTATTATTACAATATAATTTATACAATAATTACTATGAGCTCACATGGCCACATTATTGAAAAAAAACAGGTAAACTATGCTTCAACGCCTTCCTTCCATCATCTTTTAAGAAAGCCAGTCTGAGCCTATTGTTAACCTGGTCCTATGCTTTGACATTGCTTTAATTCAACAGTGTTTACTCCATACTACACCATGTACTGAAATGCAGATTTTTTTTTTTTATCTTTGTTGAAACAGGTAAGATTTTCAAATCCAGATTATCTCTGTTTTTTTTACCATCCCTTTCTTTTATTAAAATGTTTGTTGCTAAAGGTTGTTCTTGTAAAAAAAAAAAAAGTAGTAGAAATGTGTAAAAAATATATATTTTTTTACACATTTCTCCATAACTGTCTTGAATTTTAAATGGTATAAATTGTTTTGGTTCTATTTTAGCTTTGTGTCCTAAAAGATATCTAAAGGATATTTTTTTTCTCACAACTTCCATTTGAAACATTTCAAAGACATAAATAAAGGTCAAGCAGAATGCGATCTTCCTTTGAAGGTGGCAGCTGTTTTTTCTGCACCATCATTATCAACAAAAGGACAAACGGTAGAGAAATTCTGCACACACTATTGAGCCTTTCTCATTCTTTTGGAAAACATATTTCACAGTTGCTTTCATAGTGAGACATTTCCAATGAGGATGCAGTGAGCAGTATGTTTTCAAAAAAATTAAGAAGACAATCCAAGAGGAAACAGTGAGGCAGATACAATTATCCGATTTCAGACATACGGGACAAGAATTATCTTCTTTTACTGATGTTGTTATTTGTAGTAATATTAATATTATTGATATTACAATCGTTATTGTTTTAATTATTATCCTTCTTACCTACATCTCTATGGCTCCAAACCTCACCTTTGTTTTACAGCCAATCTCAAGCTGCCTGTAGAACATGCAACCTGCTCATTTTAATGGGCAGTACCAGATCAATTAGATGCATTATTTGCCCATCAATCTATGTAGATCTCTGTTTATTTTTATTTTAAAACTTGAAAGCAGTTTTGTGAGTTTTTTCTAGTGACAGATTAATACCACACCTTAAGCAGTACATTTGTGTTTTTCTCCTTCACTGCACAGCCAGAACCTTTACTTGATATGGAGAGCTGTGATGTTTTAAACTCGGTCACTGGATCACATGATAACAGACATCAATTGTGGGTGTTGGAGTTGTTGCCTTTGCATGCATCTGGTCTGGCTGTACCCATTCTCCTTCCATTCCATGTAAGACCTCCTCTTCTTCTTTCCAGAGTGGATCAGGGCACCTGCAATTTTCACCCTGAATTCCTCAAGCTTCTTGTGACTTTACACACCAATGCTTATTGCATCTTGATGATACAGCAGCCATCCATTTTTGATTGCTATATCGGCTAGTTTAAAGGTCCTGCCACTCTGGAGGGACCAATGCCTGTGGAAAGTAAAGCCCTGCAAAAGTGAAATTACCCTGGTAAATGTGTATAGAAACACTTACCTGGCTTGAAAATCTTTTGAGAGGCAATCAAAATGGAGGCTAGCATGACAGATGTAATTATGGTCACATGTCTGCCACTGGGTTCATAGTTCAGTTAATCTTTTTTTTAAGGAATTTTTTGAACTGCAGACTTTAGTAATAGGTGCAACCACATAGATTCTTATTTGTTTTGGTGTTAGTTACGTTTAAAG
Organism: Cyprinodon variegatus; assembly: GCF_000732505.1. Lineage (NCBI taxonomy): Eukaryota > Metazoa > Chordata > Actinopteri > Cyprinodontiformes > Cyprinodontidae > Cyprinodon > Cyprinodon variegatus. Next base: position 428,144 of record NW_015150559.1, read on the forward strand.
TTGCATAAGGGAACTTGGAGTTGCACACTTTAGTTCTGCATACATCTTCTGAATCTTCATAGATGTAAGATAAAGCTATTAAAGATAAAGCTAAAGATATTTTTGGTACACACATTTGGCCAACTGAAAGGGGTTTAATAAAAATGTTAGGTATTAACCAAAAAAAAATTGCAGTTAACTCCTATCTTGTTCAGAGGATGATTAAATTGAGAACATCTTGGTGATGTTTTAAGCTTGGTTTGCATTATGACATTTTATTTTGATCTCAGTATCAAACTACAGTGCAATGTTTGATACTGTTGATCACTCGATTGTATTAGAGCATCTAGAAACCTGGGTTGGCCTTTCTGGTACAGCACTGGACTGGTTTATATCCTACCTGATGGACAGGGACTTTTATGTGTTAGTAGGAATCTTTAAATCAGAGACCAGGAAAAAAAAAAAATCACATCCAAGGTTTCTCAAGGCCCCATTCTTTGGCCCCTCCTAATCATCATCTACTTGCTCCCCATAGTTCAGATTAAAGCAAACCACCAGATCAGTTACCAGAACTATGCAGACGACACACAGCATTATATCACAATGCCATCACATGACTATGAACCCATCAGAAGATTGGCTAAATGCTTAGAACAGAACAATATGTGGATGCACCATAAATTTCTCCAACTGAATTAAAACAAAGTAATTTTCAGACCAAAGGAGGAGACATCCTCGTTTTCAGCTACTTCAGCTAGAAACCACTGATTATGGCCGGAATCTTAGTGTTATGATGGACTCAGACCTGAACCTTCAGAGGCACATAAAGGTAGTTACTATGACAGATTTTTACTAGCTGGAGAGCATTTCCAGGATTAAAGGACTAATATCCAAGCTGGATCTAGTAAAACTTTATCTTTTGTAGAATTGATTACTGCAACAGTGTCTTCATAGGTTTGCCTAAAAAGTCCATCAAACAGCTGCAACTAATCCAAAACTGTGCTGCTCATGTTCTCAACAGAACTAAGAAAGTAGAGCACATCAGCCCGGTTCAGAGGTCCTTACAGAGACTCGCTTTAGCTCAGGAGAATAGATTTTAAAATCCTTTTGTTGGTCTATAAATCACTGAATGGATCAGCAGCTGAATACATAACAGATCTGTTGTCAGTGTATCAACCTCCCAGACCCCCCTGGTCTTCCAGTTCAAGTCTACAGTGTACACTCAGAACTACAACCAAACATGGGGAAGCAGCATTTAGTCCCTTTGCTCAACTTATCTAGAACAAATTCCCAGAATTTAAATGTGCTGAAAGCCTAAGTTCTTTTAAGTCAAAGTTTAAAACCCATTTGTTTAGAGCTTCCTCTGACTATGGAAGTTAAACTGCTAACTGAGGTATTATTAGTTTAAAGTTGTAGTCCAACAGTTTTAGGGGAGTGTTGGCCCAGTGGTTAGAGCAGTGCACCTGTGCTCTGAGAAGGTTGAAAGTACCAGGTTCGATCCCCACAGCCTTCACTCTCGATCCCTAAGCAAGACCTTTAACCCACACTGCTCCCTAGGCGCCACACAATGGTTGCCTCCTGCACCCCAAGGGGATGGGTTAAATGCAGAGAGTGTATTTCCCCATTGTAGGACAAGAAAGAGATTTTATTTTTTATTTTTTTATTTGCCTTTATTCTGCTGTTATTTTCCTCCTACTTTATTATCTTATTCATGTAAATCACTTTAAATTGTCCATGTACTGAATTGTAAAATAAACTTGCCTTGATATTACCTGTTAATAATTCAGCTCCCCGACACAGTAAGCCAGCTACACTTGATCAGAACAGAACTTACTCAAAAGGCTCTTAGTTAGGTGTTAGCTGCTTAGTCTTTGAAAGTTGTTCAATTTAATAGACAATATTTAAAACACAGCACTGTCTGCTAGATCAGCCTCTCTATAGATGAGTTTAGAACAACCTTTTAACTTCAGGAGCAGAGGTTAAAATATTTTCTTAATAACATCAACTTATCTTAAATATAATGCACAGAATAGAACCAAGTACATCAAGAACAATAGAAATGATACAATGTAAAAAAAAATCCTAAAGACTTTGAGAGTTATTAGAAGGAAAGGTTGTCAGGAATAAGAACTATTGCAGCAGTGCAGAGGGGAAAATTCTTTCCAATTAGTACATTTTATGAGTAAAGAACTCCATAAAACCTTTAGTGTTAAGCCCAGAAGGAATACAGTGTTCAACTGAGTTATTGCTTTGAGTCAATTTGGCCAAAGCACTTAACTGAAACCTGGAATTGTTCTCATTATCGTCTATTAGCTAAAGGTCTGTGAGCCTAATTTATAACTCCAAAAATACAAGAAACCCTAGTTCTATATTTTTTTCTTTTCTTTTTTTTTTTGCAACTTTGCTCAATTGTATTATTTTTATAATAAACTGGGTTCGAGTTACCTGTGGCTAACAGTGTATTCCCTACACAACCCAAACATTTTATTAAATATTAGCAACATTCACAGAATATTCTAGATGTTTAAGGAACCTCTCAGTTTTGTGTAAAAATATAAACTGAAACTAAAAGCTTGTTGTGTTTTTTTGCAAATCATCAAACTTTTTACTTTTATTATTTTGTTTTGATTGTTTTTTATTATATTGCTTTTTTATCGTTTTAATTACTGATGTTAGAAAAGGGGTATTTGTCTTTCTCATTCCACCTTGATCAAATGCCTTTAAATAGTGTTTCTTTGTTTTGTTTTTTAATTAAAGAATAATTCAAAATCAGTCAAAACATATCCTAACCACTCCATACACACAATATCTCAGACCAATAGAATTCATGCACACAAAAAGAAAAGGCTGAGTTGAACAGATCTAGAGATTTTATAATGCTTATCATCAGAGCTTGTTGCAAAATTGCAAGGTTGCTTACTTTCTGAGAAGAATGCGTTCTCTAAAAATGAGTCAGGTCATATTAAGGTGATGATCAGCAGTGAAAATATAGCTATATGAGAGAAGGCACTACAGACTTAAGTAAACAGCAAGACAAGCCTAACGTTTACAGTCAGTTGTATGATTAATCTATTCATACACAATATTCATCAGTTTATCTTTTAAGAGAGATGGAGAAAGCAAGGAAAAGAGCTGCATCCAATTATGTATCTTGTTTTAGGCATACTGCTAAAGTATTGGTAAGTATTCATAAAAAGAGTCAGCTGACATTGAACTGTTCAAAACCACATCAAATAATTAATAAGCAGACACTGATCATTTAAGTCAATATTTTAGAGTCCTATACTGAAAGCTCTTTGTCATGTTTTAATTTGCCTAACTCATCATTGCTGGAAATACTTAAGACAATCTAGCTTAGAAGCAACAAGTAGTCTACCTAGACTGGATCTAATTTAGGTAAGTAAATAACGTGAGATTGATGACTGCATATCCAAGGAGGAAGTTTATGGTAAAATATATGTCTAGGTACAGACTTCACTTAATCCAATCTGTAAGTGAAATAATATCTCACATTTCTAAATTGACATGTAATTTTTTAAAATGGTTTCATGAAAAGGCAGTTTTGCACTTAAAAAAATTTTCAGATTTTTAAATAAGGATACTTTATCAATTTGCATTCTGTAGGAAAAACCTCAGATAGACTGAAGTCAAAAATTAACCATACCCCATATATATAAATAAATGTATTTTTATATTTCAACTGAATTATTTTCTGAATTAAGATCAAATTTGTACCTCCAAAAATGTACGTTTTAATCTTTTTGTTTTGATTTTCTTTATAGCATCATACCCTGTTTACTTTTCCTTTTTTTAAAGATTATTTTTAGCCCCTAGTGGCCTTTATTCTTTGTATTTCTGAAAGTAAGCAGACAGGAAATGGGAGGTGAGAGAGGGGCAAAGGCAAATGTCACTAAGCCGTGAGTCGAACGTATGACAGCTGCATTGAGGGCCTCTGTAAACCAGTCATGTGCTTAACCTGCACAACAAACACCATCGCCACGATAACAGTTTTTTTTTTTTTTTTAAGTGGAAAAAAGTCACCATTTCAAGTCAAGTTTTTTTTCCGTGTTTGGACTGGTATTTTGAAAATTCTTCTTTGGTAATGACCTTCAACTGTTGGAGGTGGAAGTCTGTTTGAAATCAACCTAATCTTTTAGAATCAAGTATGGGCTGTGGCTAGTTAACTCCAAGAACTCATTATTCTAGTCCAAAGAAAAATTTTAGTAAAATGAAAAGGTAGAATAAATCTGGCAGGGCTAGGGTGTATAAAAGTAAACAAAAACCTGAAAATGGTGCAGATTAAAAATACCTCATATGTATTTTAAATTGTTAACAAATAGTTAAAAGTAGGGCTAGAGGTGTATAGGTAAATGGCTTTATGGTCTGCTTTGAATCAGTTCAATCCAAAAAAGTAAAAACAATCCACTGGACTTTGTTTCCAAGTTTGAAGATGTTTCGCTTCCCATCCAGGAAGCTTTTTCAATTCAACTGACTCCGTTTGAAAATGAGACTGCTCTGACCAAGCCTCTGAAAAACAGTTAAGTTGGTGTGGAGGAGTCTCTTTGTTAGTCCCTCATTTAGGGCGGGCGTACACTGTACGATATTTTCAATCTTTGTACTCAGCTACAGCTCAAATTGTAAGATGAAACCACAAGGTTTAAAAGTTCACAGCTCACGATGTATGTTCTTACATTGTGAGGCCTGATGCTCTGATGCGATCTAACTACTCACACTCTACATCCAAAAACTACCTCAGCATCTAGAGATGGCACTAGTCGAAGTCATCAATCTGGAACCCAAACATAGACAGTAGAAGAAGAAGAATTCCCACGTTTCACATGTGCAGCGCACAAGGTTCAGGTGTATCGGCTCATAGACACCACTGGAGAATCAGCCAGAAAAGGGCAAAAACTCAAACAGTGTATGCCCTCCTTTAAGTCAGTGTTGTTAGACTCCATAACTTTTTTTTCTTTTCTTTTTTTAGAAATAAATTGATTCATTTATTAAATGTGATCTAAGCTTTTTACCCCAAGATAATTAACTATTTTAATAATTTAATATTTATTTTTTTTTTAGCATTGAAATAAGGTGGATGTTTTTAACTTACACTAAAAGTGTGAGTGGCTCAATAACTTTTCTTTGTTCTCCCAAAAAAGGTCATTCCAGGATCTTTCCAAGCAAGTGGACCTTGCCTATGGGACAGTTCGGGACTCAGCTGTGTATGAATATTTCCGTGCCAAAGGCACCAACCCTTTGGAGCAGGACAGCACATTTGCTGAGCTCTGGAAGGTCGTCAACAAGAACAATGGCTTTGATAACTCAGTTTCAAGTCCATCAGAGGGCATCAAAAAGGTGTGTAAATACTGGTTAAGTTTTTATTGTTCAAATTGTGATGAGCCAAGTTATAGTCTGCTATTAACACTACATTTAAAATTGTTTTTAACATGGAAAAATCAGGCAATTAAAGAATGCATATGTCCTTAATTATTTGAAAACTTCTGAGACCATGTTAACAAATGAAAGTAGTGTTTTCTCTGAAATGTAACCAAAGTAGACTGCAGATTTTTAAACAGTTGTACTCACCTTTAATGCCTTCTGGTTAAGCTGACAACACAATAATTATTCCTGCATTTTTGCATTTTGACTTTAAATTGACAGGAATACAGCATAATTTTTGCATAGCGGATGGGAATTAAGAGGATTAACTGTTGGAGAATCCAGTTGTGTGCTTTACAATATACTTGAGCAAAATATTGTTTACTGAATTTTCTTTGTAGTTGATAAATAAAGACAATTTTTTGTGTCTTGATGAAACTAGTAGTCAGATTTTTTCCCCGTTTTTTTTTTCTCGGACAAGACAATTGTGTGCTTTGCCTCAATATCAGAAAACATTGATTTTAATGAAAAAAAAAATACTGTATTTTCTTTAAAAATAGAAAATGTCAATAAAGGGTTAGTGATTAAACAACCTTGTTGATGCCCAAATTTCTTAGAATCTGGAAGAAAAAAAAAAATGTTACCCGAGTCATTAGAACTTAATACACTGTTTAACTTTCAATTTTTAAAACGACTGAAATCTGCCCCTAATTTATTTTGGAAAGTTAAATTATGCTGTCTATTTAGTGAAACAAAGCCCTAAGCATTGCTTGTTGAAGCAATATGTCTGTACTGCTTTCCTGTAAACATCTTATGTAATTACCATTTTTCCTGTTTTTGTGTGGGTGTTGTGGAAACTGTTTCCAATGTACAGGCGAAGCGAGAGTCATACGCATTTCTGTGGGACATGGCAGTGGTGGAGTATGCTGCTCTGACAGATGACGACTGCACACTGACTATAGCAGGAAACAGTATTAGCACCAGAGGCTACGGCATGGCCCTGCAACACGGCAGTCCTTACAGAGACCTCTTTTCTCAGAAGTATGTATGGTAAACATTTTGTATAATTAAATTTAAATCCAGTTACAAAAATTATAGACCAAAGGGAATTAATGTGTAGATAGTTTTACAGAGGTTATTTTAATCAAAAGGAGATTTATACGTTTTTTGAAATTATGACTACTTTACTATCACCTGAAATATAAATATTACCCTTATTTTGCAATAAAACAATCATTAGTCAAGAATGCTTAGTTTAAAAATCTGTAGTTTTAACAGAATTTCCTTTGACTGAAGTGGACACTAGATCCACAGAGATTAAATGATTGTATGCCAGAACAAAATGCATTGGATATGAATGCTTGTCTGTCCATAAATGTGGACATTGATTTTATTTGAATATACAGCTCATAAAAATAAAGGTGTTCTTCTTTAATCACTAAAACAAAACATCTGGTGAGATATTAAATCTTAGGATCCTTGGACTGATATTGTAAGTAACAATTACCAAGATTAAAATGTAACAAAAAAAGCTTTAGACAAGAAACTGTTTCACAAAGTGGTTTGATTTAAAAGGGTATATCTTACAGTCTTTAATATCTATTCATTATCAAACGAATATTAGAAAATGAAAAATGCCTGGCGAGATTTGTGTATTGTCTGAAAGAGTAGAGTATATGCTAACAAAATAGGTTAGAGCTCATGTGTTAAAGACATGAGATTTTAATAAAATTAAAGAGACAGCTGCAACATTTTCTTAGAAAAGCAGCTACTCTAATGCCTGAGCCACAGATGGCCCCAATCTTTAGTCATTGAATGGTGTTGGTAGAATCCTGATATTCATTTAAACATTTGTTTTTTATAGAGACAACATTGATCTTTCACAATATGCTTTTAGGCCGGTCTTCAAAATAAAAAGAAATGGGGCACCAGTTTTTACCAATCTGTGATATAAGATCTTAGATACAAAGATTGATCACACTGATTTCTTGAATGGAATAAGAGCTGTGAATGTGCCCGCATTGAGAGACAGATCAATATAATGCTGTGACGTCTCATGGATGAGAGTGCTTGCAATAAAGACAAAAAAACTGCACACAAATTTGTTTCACTACAGATGTACCAAGGCTAGGTGTATGGCCTAAATCATGTAATTTGTGCAAAAGCACAAGCCTGGTTTTATCCAGTTTGTAGCTATGAATAGAAAAAGCCCTTCACCATATGCACACACTGTATAAATATCAATTTTACTGCATCAGCAATGCAGCTTAGAGGTACATATTTTTACTGAATGTGAAATAGAAACATTTAATTAAAGAAATAGTTACAATTATGTTTGATTGCTTTTCTTCTTGAGATCATGATTTAAAAAAAAGTAAATATAGTGTAAATTAATCGTAGAGTACAGGCTGTTTTCTTAATCAGCACTTGGAAGCATTTATTACTGCACAGGCCAATCATATTGTGGCAGAAGATCAGAAAAACATTCAATTAGTCATTTTGGTATTAAAATCTTGCTTAAAATGCCTTTTAACACTGCAAAAGAAGTGTATCTTATGTATGACTCTTTAAACATCTTTGTGGAATTAAAAAAAGGATATCATAACATCAAGAAAACATCATTGGGAAAAAGGAAAATATTTAATTTAAAATCGGAGTTAAAAAATCTTAAAATGAGGTTTTTCAAGCCCAAGTTTTTTTACAACCACCTTTCAACCTGTATTTTTAGGGTATAGTGTGTGAGACATCTTCCTCCTAATACACATAGAGGCAGGGTAGTAGGGTTAATGACAATAACCCCTCATTGTCCTAGAAATATCCAACACAAGTTACTTTTCTGCAGAAGAGGAGAGTGGAACCAGATAGAGAATGACTCCCTGAATGTCTGTGGTCAACTCTGCCGGGACCTCTCTGTCCCCTGCCTTTATTATCTGACCTCAAAGAGACATCAGGGGGGTCAAACATTTACTCATACAAAAACGGAGGTGCACGTTTATTGCCGGTGTTTATCAGTCCTCCGCAACCGCACAGCTGAATAAGGCACATTTCCCTTCCTTTGAGAAACATTTGTTATCCCTGTTTGAAGTTAAAACAACACTACATTCATAGGAGGCCAAATGCCTGCAATTTAGTACAAATAAAATGATATCATTTACATTTTTCTAACACAGGGGTTCTGGTACTACAAATAAAATGACATCAACCACATACGTAGAACACAGGGGTTCTCAACACACAGGAGCAAAATAATCAACCCATGACGAAGATGCGGCAAAACCAAAACACAAAAGACAAAGAAACAGAGCAAGAGCAGGAAGATGAAAAACCAGACACAAAACGAAAAGGTAAAGCACAAACTGAACTCAGGAAACCAAGCAGAGACACAACTAAAATGTGAACCACAAAGCAAAGGAGGAACAAGACCTGAGAAGGAAATATTTTGTGACAGTCTACATGTGACAAGATCTACTCTAAAACTAAATCGTTATCTCAATACTGTAAATTTCATCAGTAGAGGAAAATTGGGGGGGTTACAGATTTTAAACTTCCCAAACAGGTTGCTCAGTTTGAAATTGATAAAAGTTCGAGGATCAACAAAAAGTGATATGGCTCAACAAATGATCACTTACCATAGAATGCTACCACCTTCTGCTTTTGCAGCCTCTCTATTGATTTAAAACAAAACAAACAAGAGGACTTTGGTCCAATCAGCTTTCTTCTTACCTCAAGTACGGTGCTTCAGACATTAAAAAAACAACTTTGTCAGCAATTAACCTTTTTAGCATTTCATTCTTATTTAGGATGTCATTAACTGTCTGATAGAGAAATGTTAAATATACTGTAAAACCTTAGATTGTTAAGATCATAATATCAAATTTTAATAATGAATTTTTTATTTTATTTTAAGTGGACTTAAGTGTAAAGTTCCATGATGTACATAGATTTAGTACTATTTAGGAGAAAGACAGCAATGTGTTAAGGTTTGTGCACTTAAATCGGATCTCTTTCCTAATGACATGAGGGTGCCTTAAGGGTCAGTATTAGGTCCTTAGCTAGTTTTTATGTAAACAAATGACCTGCCGGGCTGCTGTCAGAGTTTTAACTTTCAGCTATTTGCTGGCGACACAGTTATTTATGTGTCAGAAAAAAAACCTGCCTTACAGTGCAAAGCTTAGCAAGTGCCTTAGTCTACATCTCCAAGTGACTTGAATCATTGCATTTGACTAAAAAATGTTGTCAATCATTATTTTTTTTTTTAACATCTCAAGGCATACCAGTTCAGGTAGCACCTTTCTGTATTTTTTTGACAATGAAATGGTTATACCAATAAACAAAGCAAATTATCTGGCTACTGTTTTTTAAAACCTAAAATTCCAAGGTCAAATAACAAGCATATTACTGTATGCAAAAAGGTAATTCTATTCTGAACTGCGTCTGTTTTATTAGAAGGGAGTTGCCGTATAATGCAGCATTGTTGTACATCCATGCTATGATCTTTTCCCATCTGTCATTCCAAATTGCAGCATGGTCTTGAGCTTCTACCTCTACAATAAAGCACATGATTTGTCTTTATAATCAGTTCAGTGAGGTCTTAGACAAGAAATCTATAAGGTGGTATCATTGTGACATCAAAAAGAAGCTTTAGCTTTTTAGTTTAACTGTAAAACCTTATTTGTGTCACGACTTTTCTCTTATTGTCAGACATCAGAACCTCTGTCAATGTGGACTGTGTTGCATTTATGTTGAGGGCAATTTTTGGTTTGTCTAGTTTGTCCACCAATGATGCAATTTTAGTTCGTTTATCCAGGTTTTTAAGCTTAATGTTGTGTCTTATATACCCCACTTCTAGCAAAGTGTTTCAAACTTAAAAGGGGGCCCTTTCTGTGTTTGCATTATTTATCATAGTGTATAAAACTGTGACTCTGGCTGTTGGTAATTATATCCAACTGCAGTTTTGAAAAATCTATAGGAGAACTAATAATTTATTACATTTATAATGCACTTCACATTTTTAAGATCTTTAAGTGCTAGAGCAAGGAAAAATTGCACAGAAGTAGGAAAGTATTACACCTTTTATAAAGGCTGCCAAGTTACAGCGACTAAAGCACTCCAGGGGTACAGCACAGCTTTAGTTTCACTCCTTCATGATCATACTACATTTGTTTCTTCTTTTCTCTCTGTGCTCCTGCATTTTAACCACCCCATTTGATCTTCTTTTAGTAGCATTTAAAGTGTTAAATTTGTATTTTTTTTTTTTTCTGGCAGCAGTTTTTTTTCTCTCCCTGTAACGATTTCTAAACACTGGTCTTTTCAGTTTTGTTAAAAATCAATCATGTCTTGCACTCTATTGCTGTAAACTAAAACCTGCACTGTTTAATAGCATTTTACCCTCTATGGGTTTTTAATGATCCTACAGTCAATGTGAATGGATAACATTAGCAGTGCAGCATTTTTCCTTATTAGATTTATTCAATGAGCTGTTGTTTTTAATTATGGTTATGTTATAATGGTGTGGTAATTGTTCTGATCTTTCTTTCATTGTTTTTTTTTAAATATAGATTAATTATCCATCATTTTCTATGATACGTCCATCTAAATTTCCTTACTGGGGGACAATAATGAACAAAACTTTTTTTTATTTTGTAATTTTTTGAGCTTGCATTTGATTCTGTACAGTGTATTGATTGCCTACTGTCCTGCAGTGCTTCACATGAAATTACTCACATAAGCCAAAAATTGTTTTTCCCCCACTGCAGGATTTTGGAACTTCAGGAGAAAGGTGATCTAGACATCCTGAAGCAAAAATGGTGGCCAAAGAAAGGCCGCTGTGATCTACAGAGCCACACAGACGCACAGCCTGAAGGACGGGCGCTGCGTCTGCACAGCTTTGCTGGTGTGTTTTGCATCTTAGCCGCCGGGCTTCTAATTGCCCTCCTGGTAGCCGCCCTGGAAACCTGGTGGAACAGCAACCACTGCCGGAGAGAGCAGCCCAAAGAGGTGACAACCGACAACTCATCTGGCCAAGCCCTGCTAAACCAGAACCGGGCCATGGTGATCACCACCCCCGGCCCACCAAGGCCCCGGTCGAGACCCAGACCGCCTGGCCCCCCGGTCCTGCCCAGGGATGCCACTGCCACACTCTACTTTATGGATCCAGCAGGCGCTGATGCAAGCCCCGATTTAGTAGAGCTTCAGTACACCCAGTTATAATAGGTGTGCCTTTGGTGATAGTTCAGACATCAGTTTTCATATTTCTTCTCATGTCGGGAAAGAGGCGGGGTGCTCTGTCCAGACTTCTAAGGCTTCTCTAATGCTGATACAGAAATTATTGGTTTTTACGAAATTGATTACTGGTCCTCATATGGGAGAAGCTGCGAAGACAAAAGTATACATTGTATTGCTAATTCCACAACTGAAATTGTACTCTGATAAGCGCTTCAGTTGTGCAATAGCTCTCTTTAGCTAATCCATTCAAGTCTTAATGCTTTAGAGCTCTGCCTTTATTCTGCTGCTGTGAACTGGGCAGCCCCTCTGCAGGAGGTGTCCAGACAACTAAGGCTTGACATGGATCCCTAAACTAAAGTGTGAGCCTTCACCAGCCTGTTTGGTGTGACAGTTCAACAATACTAGATGAAAACACCCATTTAAGGCCAAAACACATTTTAAAAAAACAGACAAACACAAACTCCACAGCCGTGTAACTTTGGTCCCAAAAAAGTTTGTTAAAGCCGATAACACCTATCCTAATGTCGCCCTGTGCACCTACTTTAAAACAGCGTAATATGTTTACGGTTCAAAGGCTGTAAAAAATCAGGACACAATTTATAATCAAGTAGTAGTATGTTGTAAGCATGTTGGGATATTTCCACCCTACATATTTCTTTGGTCGCCATCATTTCTCTGTGGGCTTGAACCTTAGAACTAAAATGTCTATTTATTGGCTAGAGAAGAGCAAGCAGCAAAAAACTGTGCAATAATTCACAGTAGAAAAAGATCAGTTTGTTCTAGATGATTTCCAAAGATGTTCTCATAAAAGTTTTACATATTAAGTGCTTAGGTCGACATCACAGCCTGTGGTGTTTTGTTTGTTTTGTTTTTTGTGTTAATCATTATATTAGTACTGGTATTATCTAGCTCTCGTGTTAAATTGGTCAATGCAAAGTATCTAGGTAAAAATCCCAGTTCAAACAATTACAAAAGAAAGCAATATTTATTTATTTTTTTACAAAAAAAAATTATTTTCCCAAATAGTCAATATTATATCAAACAGGAAACTAACAGAATTCAATGACATTTGCAATTCTTATGTAGTACAAGTCTGTGAAGCACTTTTTATTAAATTTGAAGCTGATATATTCAATTTTAAGTTCTTATATCATTTAAGTTTGTCTGATTTGAATTCATCTTATTTGGGGTCTTTCCTTTCTTAAGAGCCAGGGTTTCTAATAATTTAGATCATCCCCTGGTTTCTACACACCTGATTAAAAATTAAGTTTTACAACAGGGCCTCTGCAGAACTTTCTGCCTAAAACTGTAGACACTGCACAATGTTTTGCCAGATTTTACCTGATAGTCATAAAAAGACTGCATCATTCTGCAGTGGGGGTAGTCGAATCTGGAGTCTGCAGTCTGCTCCTTAACTGCAAACATGTTGTCTACAACCAATGCAAAATAATGGCTGGGAAAAGATATGAGCTGAGCGTTGACTTTGTCATAGAAACTTTATATTTGTAACAAAACATTAAGAATTGAGATATGGGAATAATACAAACTATTGTGGCAATTACCAAGTGATAAAAAATAACACAAAAACAGACACACTTAAGATAAGTGATGTTTTAATTATTGAACATTCAGTAGTCACAGATTGTCCAAAATGATTATCATGTTCAGAGATAAGGGGTTCCAGAATGACTTTGTAGATGTGTCTTCTGAACTCTGATTTGTGTCTTGGACACCCAAATAGAGAGGTGTACTGAGCTGATGATAAATCCAACCGGTTGGATCTATTGTCAGAAGACAACACTAAATAGAGTCTTCTGACTCCTTTGTTGGAGCCTTCCGGACATTTTCACCCATAACTAGCTGTAACCCTAAGGTTTGCTATACCTGATGCTTTGGATATTCTTCAACGTCATGTCAAACACCAAAGGTCAGTGATGCTGTGGAGTTTGATGAATCAATGGAGGACTATTGGATGATATTAGATGATTCTGGTGAACCATAAAAATACTTTCCCTTGTCGAAGGAGAGCCTGGGGACTCTCAGTTCAACTTCCCTATCACCCAAGCTGAAGTCACTGATGTGGTTGGAAAGTTCTACGGTGTTAGGCATCAGTGGGAGATGAGGTTTATCTAGGGATGTTGTGGGGTGATCATGATGACACATCTCTTCTTCCACCAAGTCTTGCAAAGCAAGGCTTCAAAACAATTAGACTTACCATAGTATGTGTTCCACCTACGTACAGAGGATCACACATCCAACCTTTTCCAGATGGGGCTATGCTTGTGCTGTAGAGGAGAGTCTGGCCGATACATAGTTCCCATGTGATATAACCTATTTGTGTTATCTGTGTAGATAACTGCCTTGTTGGTTTCCAGAATGGCTTAAGTAATGGCTAACCAGGTTTGGGTATCAAAGTGTATTAATATGTTTTTTACTTTTTTATTTATTTGTATGTTGCATTGGAACAGGTCAGAATGTAATCAAATGTCATGGTTATGAGTGTTGATATTTTAGCCTGTATCTTCAAGCTATGAGGTTTATGTTTATGTAATTTCTCATTCTGAAATTCACTTGAACCTTGTTATTCCCAGAAAGAATTCTGATGTCATTTACAGAGTCTTTAAAACATTGATTGTATGTGTCCATGGATTTCAGGTTTATATGTTATTTCTCTCTGTAGGTAGTCTTCTCTAAGTAATTAACTGTGTCATACGATAGCTGGGGAAGCAATACTTTTCCCTTCTCTTCCCTAAATAGGTTGATCCCAACAGCAACAATTTTATATTTAGCTTTTGCAAACTGGAGTTTTAATAGAATGGCAATATATTTTATTTTTGTTTGTGTGGAATAATGTGGCGATAATTATTGTGGTTGCCAAGTGATGCTCTTGTCTATCAATATGGCATGACGCAGACTGACATTTTATATGTGTGGGGGACTATGCGTAGTCTAACAGATTCAGGTTGAGCATTGTGGTATTTGTCGCAGCTACCGAACACTGGACCAGTCCAGCTTGGTTCACATATGTTGACATAGAGAAGGCATTGAGCCTTGTGCCTTATGTTGCCTGGAGGAGATGCTCCTGGAGTATCGCCCATCAGATCACTGTACAAGTAAAGCAGTAGTATTATTTTCAATGCTGGCATTAAGTCTAACTTTGGGCGACAGTGGCATAGAATGCAGGAGTTTGATTTGCAACTGGAGGATTGCCAGGTCTAAACCCAGCGCCATCCATCTCAGTCATTTTGTTTTTGGGCAAGCCACTTCTCCCTTATGGTAATAAGAGGGCATGGTGGCTTTTGTCAGTTTTGCACCAGGGCAGCTGTCTACAATGTACTTGCCACCATCAGTGTGTGAATTTAAGTGTGAAAGGCTGAATGACTGAATGTAGTGTAAAGCACTTTGGAGTCCCCTGACTTGAAAAGGCACAATATAAGTGCAGGCCATAAACCAACTTGTTCCCGGTACATGCTGTGCTTTGGCAGGGCTGCCCTCTGTCACAGTTCTATTCATATTTTTCATGGTAGGGATGTCTAAGCACAGTCAAGGAGCAGAGGGGTTTTGTTGTGATACTAATGGATATCAACTATCTGTTTTGCAGATGACATGGTTATGTTGGTATCCCCTGGCCAGGACTTACAACATACACTTGTGCCTTTTGCAGCCAAGGAAGATGCTTTTTTTCTATTGTTTATTGTGACATATTACCTGTTGTTTCCAGAAGTAAATCAGCTCAAACTAAAAGTTTAAGATTAAAATGGTCCAAACTAAACTGGCAAAAACAAAAGACCAAAAGTTCACTCTTTTGCTTCCAGTCCATGCCTATTTCACAAAGCAATAATAGACTTAAACTGACTCTTTTTTAAAACATTACTGTTTAGTTTAACATTTTAGTTTCTCTGTTGGAATTTTTATTCCAATCCCTCCTATCCAATCCTATCCCTCAAATGCTTTAATTTATTTGTGAGATGAGAACAGGTTTTGAATACTTAGTGGTTTAAACATATTTTATACCATAAACCATTATCGTGCCCTTTAGTTGTTTTCTTTTTACTTTTTTTTGTGTGTTTAGAGTTACAAAACAAAATTATTTTAGTTAACTGATGTATGCTACATTGGCGTTAAACAGAAAAATGTAAAAAAGAAAAAAAAAGTCTGACTGTGTTCTTTTAACATACGTTTCAAGCCTGCAGAGAATGAGCATATTGTTTTCAAAGAATTTGGTGTGTAAATTAAATTTTTTTATTGTGTGTAGGCACAATGAAAGCTGTTTAAAATGGATATCCATAAAAATGAAAAAGAACATTCCAAATGGTTTAACATTATGGAAAATGCTTTTAAGAATGTTACTGATCAGTTGAAAAGGATCAAAAGCATCAAAAATAGCATTGGAATGGCTGTTAGAGATTCTTGATTTAGGATTAGAAAAACGCAGGCATAGCTCAAATTTTTCAAGGGTTTGATCTGCTTTAAGTTGGCTAGTTATTCCGTTTATCTATATGCTAGTTATAGAATTTTATTTTATAATCTTTACCCCTGACTGTCTTTGTCACATAACTAATTAATTCAATTATCCAAACTAAATACAACTAAAATACACTTTGATTATGAGGATTCCCAGTCAAGTCAGAATTATGACCGTTTTATATTTAGGTTTTCTCAACATAGTAAAAAGTCATTACAAACAAAGATAAGGTATTGAATTTAAACCAATGGTTTTTACTAAATGATCTTGGGGTCAAGTGGAGATGGAGATAAAGAGTTTTAGGTTTTGGCATCTGTCATGACAGGAAGAGAGCAAGCAGACACATTTGATTCATTTTTCTTCCTTGTCTTTTTACCTGTTCTTTCTGTGGCTTAAGAAAACAAGTAAAAAACAGATAAGGAAGATCCCTTCTAAGCCTCTATAGGCTCTCCGTAACTTAAACTAAAAGGCAACATTGTCAGCATTGCTTGTTACCCGGCAGTAGGGCAGGGCAGGAGGGCACATCATCCATTATTTCACCTCATTGTCTATCCTATATCTGGCTGTCATGTTTTGTCTGACTTAAATGGGTGCATCAAACAGGGAAAAAGCCAAAATGAAGAATGAGAATACCTATTGGGAAATCTGTCTAAAACATCTATCTTTGGCTTATTTTCCAATGAATGAGAATCTTAGTATTGATAAACTCTTGTCTAGTTCTCATTAGTCAAGTATTATGTCCCATCTTGTAAGCTGGATAATCACACTCCTACAAAGAGGCAAACTTCAATTTGTCCTTATTTAAATTCAATCATCTTTGCATCTTTGTGTGTTGCATTGAAATCAGTGTTGTGACCAGATGATTCAGTCTGTGTCTCGTCTCTGTCATCCAATTATACAAAAAATATCTCTTTTGCACAAAGCAACACATGTAACCCTACTCTAGATGGAATATTTTTTGTGGAAGTCATTGAAATTTGCCATTGAACACTTAAGAGATTGGCTTTAAAACTAAAAGAAATATAAACCTATATGAAAGAAGCTGGAATAAACCATTTCAGCATCTTTCAACAAAGTTGCTTGGGCAGTACCTGTTCTCATGATAGTAGAATAGATTGCATGGAGTTTGTATTCATGAGTAAAGATGAACTGAGAACTATTATAACAAATCTCTTCCTTCATTCTGCATTTTCATTTCATCGTTAACCTTTATTTTTGTCCCAACTTGGCTTTTTTTTTTTTTATCAACCTTCTCCTCAATAACATCCATGCTCTCTCCATTCCAATATATCCTCTATCCACAATTCTCTTCTGGCTTTTATTCTTTATCCACACTTTGGCACTGTCCTCCCTTTCATCCATCTTTAGGACAAAGAGGTGAACCTGGAACAGGTCCACCAGCGTTTGAACAGCCTCCTGGATGAGGACCTAGCACACAAGCAGCTGCCAGGTCAGTCAATCGAGATCTCCGCCCTCGACATTGGCAATATGCAGCCCAGTCAGTCTCTGGAGGCCTTGTCTGTTCGAGACTACCCATCACACCGTGGGCCCTCGCCCCTGTCTGTGACCACCTTCCTTCAGGAGAGCCGTGGGGCAGGGAGGACACTAGGAGCAGCCGCTGGCAGAACCTTGCCCCTGCCACTCAGCAGTGCCACAATGCCCTCTATCCGGTGCAAGCACAGGGCGCCCAATGGGGGTCTTTTCCGACAGAGCCCAGTCAAGACACCCATGCCATTGTCCTACCAACCAGTGCCAGGAGGACCAATCCCAGAGGCCAGAGAGCCCAGCCACGGGACATCTATTTGAGCATGGCAAACGTTCACAAATACTCAAGCTCAAACAGAAGAGTCCAGAACTAATTGGAGTGCCTACAGAGTGAGGAGATATAAATAAACACTACAAAGGATTTTTATTGTAAGTGAGACGACACATGACAGACACTAAGACTTTATTGTAGATATTTGTAAGTACAAATAAAAAGCAACATTAAAAAGTGTATTTTGAATATTCTTCACAGTTGAGTTTAAAAAAAAATCCTAAAAGACTTTAAAAAATGACTGTTTGAATGGATTTGTAAATTTTGTTCCAAACAATTAAAGGTGATAATTCTTTGTGGTTGTTTTCTAAGTGCCAAGTTTAAAAATGTTTTCTTTCAGATCAACATTAACTGATTGTACTGTGAGAATACATGAAAAAAAGACATTTCACACCTCAAAATACATGGGAAGAGTTGATTTTGTTTAATAAAAAATAAAAGCTAACAAACACCAAATGACCCAGTAGTGTGTTTGAATAAAAGATGCTGCCAGACTATAACTGGGGATAAGGGTATCATTTTATCATTTTGCCTTGCATCTCTGAGTCAGGGGGGGAAACGATGGTGGTTCCTTTAATCTGCAAGTTTCCTTGACAACAAGGAAGTGTTGAGGATGAGGCAGGAGGAACTTCAGTCATCATTAATGGCTCAGTGATTTACGGAGGCAAGTGATATCAGCTGTTTATTCCCAACTCTGGGCACAATCATATATAACATATATTGAGGGTCTCCATGTTGTAGATAGTCCTATTATGGTTGTATACCACCTGCTTTATGTTTGAATTCAAGTACATGAAATTCCTTCACATTTTATGGCTTCAGCAGCCAAAACTATTGTAGGTATGAAAGGAAACCCAGACTAATGTTCCAATTCTAGGAAGCCTCTAGCCTTCTGTACATCATTATGCAAAATTCAAGGAGGATGTGGTCAAATCAGCCTTCGAAAAAAGAACTACAAAAATGCAAGTTACACAATCGTAGAGAACCACTGAAGCTCTCCATTTAAAAACCCCAAACATATAAAGGTGTGTTCATTTGCATGTGTCACACAGAGGACACATGAAGAAATAATTTTTTATTTTGCTTATTTATTTAAGGTGGTCTGTGCTTATAGCTCATGTCATGCAAGACTGGTGGGATTCCTTACAGCTCCTTAACACCAGTTAGGAACCTCACAAAGTCCCTTTGCTACAGACACTGTGATAGGAAATATACAGGCTCTTTTTTCTACCCCTTTGTTTACTGACTGCACTGTCCTGACAGCACTTATTATGGCAACGGCTGACACATCTGCTTTGGCTAGAGTCCTTGTGAATTTGATGTATTCTGATTCAGCCTGTGCCTGCTTGTGTGGCTCTTGTAAGTTATTTTAGCTTTGGTACCATGAGGGACTATATGTGTGTGACCTTATGTGGTCACTATAAACTGTCCAGGCAATAATGTCATTCCAAGTTCTGCTCTCTGCGCTTACTTAAAATTAAGCTATATATTAACATTAAGTTAATCAAGCCATAACATTGATTTAGAATCATCCATGACCACATCTTAATATATTCAAAAATAACTAAGTCCACACCTTAACTGCCTGAATTTGTTGTTGTTGATAAAGTTATATAACTGAAATTTGCCAAAAAGAGTGTAAATGGGGCAACCACATTTGAATAATTATTTTGTAAAAATATGATTTTCAGTTCCTTTAAAGGGAAGCAGGTCGGAACAGCAGTTACTTTGTGTTGCCTCCCAGTCTTCAAATATATTTTCTCAAACTATTCAGTGGCTTTGTCTATTATTTTATAATAGGTTGTTATGCTTCTAGTATACCATTCCTACTTTCAAATCCTGAAGAGGAGCATGATACTGCATGTTATCGGAGGGAAAGGAGTTTACTACAGCTTTCTGTAGTATACTGTAGGGGCAGTATACTGTAGCTCTGCCATACGTTTTGCTGCACATTGCCAATCAGCTAGCTGTAATAAAACCACTAGACAAAGTGCTTTTAACACATCTGTCACAATTTTCTTTTGAGAGATGCATTAAATGGCTAATCAATCATCAATAACTCTAAAATCAAGCAAAAATGCCACTGCTTCAAAGCATCCACTAATAAGAGTTGATCTTTAAAACTTTAATTTAATTAAATCTATATTCATTTAAAGTTATCATTTTTGAAAATAAAAAAAAACAATTGTATTTCTTTTCTTTTTTTCTTTTAAAACCCCATTAGATATAGAAAAACCTTAAAGCTCCAATAGAATGATATAGTTTAGCACTGTACAAATACCTCCACATGGATTACTGATCACTTGAAGAACTATTTAATTTGTTATACCTACTACTGCATCAAGGAAAACAAAAATCTGTGCTTGTGTATTGATCATTTGTACCAATAAGATTTCTTACTTTAGAATAAATAGGACACACTTTTTTTCTCTGAGTAAAAGCAGTTAAATCTATGAAAAAGTTGCAGTTTTTATAATGCAAAAAAAAAAAAAATCATGTTTCTTCCGACTTCAAATGATTGAAAATTAAACAAACAGCCAGATAAAGGTAATTAAAATGATAAATTATTTATTTACACCAAAAGGAAGTTCTTATTTCCTGTATCTGTGCACAATTTTTACCAGTTGGAGCCAAGGACTGTACTTATCAGTATAACACCAGAGAGCAATATTAATAGCCCTACTGCCAATGTTTAATGCAATTAAAATCAACTGGTAATCTCACTTTATGCCTTGATTTCCCTCTATATGCAGTCGAGCTTGGCAAAACATTAAGGAGAGAAAAAAAAGAAAACAAAATCTGTCAAGACTGAGGACAAGTGTTCACACTCCTACTACTCCGCAAGCACACATGGGGTAATATGAACAAAACACAGCTTGGTGCAAGATTTAGAGGGAAGGGTGTACATTGAGATGTTGGGAAAGCAAAGAGTAGCTGAAGAAATTTTTATTCTAAGTGGGTGATAAAAATGGAAGTGGCAAAGATCTGAAGACCATTACTCCAACTTCCACAGATCTGAATATATGTCATTAAAAAAAAACAATATGGTAGTTCTAAAGTAAATGTTTAAAATTGTTCACTGAAATTGCTGGAATTCAAGTGACTAAAATATTTAAAACACCTTGTTATTTATTTTCAAAAGGTCAGTTTCCTGAGCCCTAAGACCAGGGGTCGGCAACCCGCGGCTCCGGAGCCGCATGCGGCTCTTTAGCGTTCCTCTTGCGGCTCCCTAGAGCTTTTTCAAAAATTTCTGAAAATCGAGGGGTTTTTTTTCTTTTGTTTTAATATGGTGTGCAGGAGGTCAAACAAAAAAATAGTTATGTTTTCCAATGCTGTAAACATTTGTATAATAAATAAATGTAAACAATAATTTGCATAGAGATCAGTGGTCATAACTTGCAACCAGCGCTGCGCAGTGCCAGGCTGCTGGAGTGTCTCGGACCATGGATCCCAAAGGGGAAAAAAGTAAGATAGCTGATGAGAAAAGAGGATTCGAAGGATGGACCAAATAATTTTCTTTCATTATCAATGCGGAAGGATTGCCCACATTTTTGCTTGGTAATGAGAGGTTGGCAAAAAATAAAAATAAAAATTTGGAAAGGCATTTCCAGGGAAGGCAAGCTAAATATGCAGCCGACAACCAAGCTGGGATTGAGAGAAAAATGGTGATTGCAGAACTTCTGGATAAATTAGAGGAGATCAAATTTAGATTTAAGAAGTTTATTACATCTCCAAACTCCACTACTGCTGCTAGTTTTGTTGCAAGGACGGAAAACCGTCCACAGATCGAACAGGTAGCCCTCTGATGCAGGGATGGGAACTTTCTTCCATTTTTTCCCCAAATCCTAAAACTATAAATTACACCAAGGAACGCTGGGATGTGGGATTTAGGGGTTAGAGAGCTCTGCTGTGATGGGTGTCAGTTCCTGCTTGGTTCCTCATGACTCAATCAACTCCTCCCAACAGAAACACGTCCACCACAGAGAGATTCCTTGATCCTGTTTCTATAATTTCATCAATGCAACAAAACTTAAACCGCGCGGTGAAGGGCGGTTAAGCGGCACACGGTGACGCAGTGCACGATGGGAGCGTTCACTGCTTGTCCCTCACCTCATGCTGCTATGTGACATTTGCTCGAGGATAAAGATTTAATCATGAATGCTTATTATATATTTAAGCCCACATAGTCATTTTCTATAATGGGATAATACACTTAGAGCCCGTGTTTCCATACGAGGCATGTATAAGACTTTTACATTTTTGCGGCTCTAGACAGATTAATATTTTGTTTTTTTGGTCCAATATGGCTCTTTGAGCAGTTTGGGTTGTCGAACCCTGCCTTAGACCAAGTAAAGGATTTGTGAGGTCACCCACAACAGAAACATTTCAATGTTCTATCCAGCCATCACGTGCAGGACAAACATGGGGTGATGTTCTTTGATAAAATCATACTCTCCACTCTCCCACTGACTTCTTTGACCTGCTTACCTGATCTTATTGAGCTCAGTGCAGCTGCCTGTTTTTAAACTGCAGGATCTTAGCTCTAATCGCCTTGACTGCCACAACAGGTAAGAAAACAAAACACCTCTGCGAAGTCTTTCACTTCACACTCAAGCCACACGTTAAATCCTATCTAGAAAATACGATTTAAACATCAAAGTATATCATGGTTTTAAGAGGGCTTAGATGGTTGCTTGAGGAGTTGCAATCACAGCTGAACCTATCCAACATACCACATCAACAATTGGTAAGTTGCCAGTCAAGCTTTACCATTAGAGCAACCATCAGGTGTAATTTTCTTCTCTGACTATAGAAAGACAACTTTTCAATAGCTTTTTATTATAAATTAAACTGAAGTCATGTCATTAATGTCAGTATACTTTATTAGTCAAAATATACAACTTGAAATTAAGCCTATTCTTTCAGACATGAATGGGAAATACCTGTTTTTCTTCCATTGAAGGTTTTTATTTGTATGTTTAATATATTTATGCTGAGGGACACCAAAGTAAAATGTCTTGTTTCAAGCTGATTGTCATCATTTTATTAAGTATGCCTCAAAGAAGTTCCCCCAAAGTGCCTACTCAAACCTGAAAATGAATTTGTGAATGTTGCTAAACTGTGTTTGGGGTTCCCTATACGTCAACAGATTTAGAGCTAATCACCCAATAATAATTTCAAAACACCAGTGGAAACATAAAAACAGACACCAGCTCTAGGAAGACTGATTGAAATGCTAATCTGAATATTGACATTTAGAATTCTTGATGTTATATTTTAATAAGATGTATATGATTGGTGCACCATTTACATACATTTTTAATATATTGTCTGTTTTATCTGGAAAAACAACTGGAAAAAACAACTTCTGAGTCAAAGAAAACAATTTCAACTTATGTAGATGTACTTGTTTTTGCTTCAACCATAATAAATTCCATGTAAGCAAAAAAACGAAAAAAAATTTGTCACGGTTCAGAACTGAGGACCCAGAATTCGAAGCAGACAGATAAGTGTGATTCACCAAAGTGTTTTACGTACGTCGGATCTGCAACCCAGCAACAATGGCGTCAAATGCCAGAATCTCTAGAGGGAAAACTCAGGTTAGTGACCACGTGAATCTGATGGAGGACGTTTAAGCATGTGAGTCTCTAACCCAGTTTTAGAGTTCAGTCTGTACACAGAAGAAGGAGTAGAATCCAGTCAGATGGCTAACAGCATGCAGCGAACGCTGCCAAAAGAGTTACAGGAGCCGGAGCCTGAAGACTGCTGAACTGACTGACGCCGAGCAGATCCAAGCAGATGAAGGAAGGCAGGAGTTTCCAGAAGATGAAGCCCAAGCCGGTTTCTGAGAGTAACAGGAGTCCAGACCAGAGGATCAGAGGTCCAAAGAGGTACAGAGGGGAAATCCAAGTCAAAGTCAGGAGGCAGATCCAGCTCAGTCCACAGGCTGAAACCAGCATGAGTCCGAAGACCGATCAGACAAACAAATCCGAAAAAGGGAGGTTCAAATGTCCATGGGCAGAACTGGGGAGGATCAGTTAATCAGAAAAACAACAGGTACGCTAGAGAACTCTCACCAAAGCCTTGAATTATATGGCACTCATGACTGGGAGCAAGCAGCTTAAATAGAGGCAGGAGAAGGTGAATAAGATGAACAGTGATTAGAAACGAGGTGGAGGAAGGCAAGTGGATTGAATTTGGGAAGCCATTAAGCATGATCAAAAATCATCAAAAACACAAAGAAGTTGTAAACCTCCTCCAATGTGAAGAGTGTCAAAGAAAACCATCAGTGACATTGATGCCTACTGTCTAAAATTAATATCTTGCTAACTAACACAACCGTAATGTTATACTATACACATCGCATTTGTCAACCTCATTGGTTTCAAAAGTTGCTCTCATTCTGGTCTGCAACACAGCTAGTCATTGAACTGTTGGGGCCTGCAACCTTTTGTCTAGCTGATGGCTCAGTTCATGCTGCTATGCCAGCTGACTTATGTGGGTTACTGAACAATGGTGGAAACACACAACAATAGGCCCGTAAGTTATCTGGGTGGGCCCCATATGAAGTACAACATATGATAAAGGTTCACGATATGGCGACAGTTCCATAAATTGGCCAAGAAGATACAAATATGCAATTCTCAGTAGTATATGATCACATGCCACACACGGAAAAATAGTGACTGCGCACCTTGATTGGAACCATTGTTGACAGCGCACCACCACATGCTACAGACATCCCAAGTTCCAAAAACTAATTTCAGGGAGATGCTTATCTACAACAGTGTGACTACAGACCAAAGTGGAGAGATTTTACCCAAGGGTGATAGTGCCTACCATAGATTGTTGTGATCAAGCTTCAGTTCTGATTTGGTTGTTTGTTCAGGTCTGTAGTATGACACGTAAAGCGATCTACAGTGGTTGTAATGGGTTTCAAAAATAAGAAAAAAGAAAGAAAGGGGGGAGTAAATGAAGTATAGAGATGACACATCATATGTTCTTAGGAAGGCTGCCTGCGTATGTTCAGGGTTTGCCTCAGTAGAAGGTAGAAAGTAGAATTGGCAAATACAGACACTGTGTGCAGGTTTTCCCTATATAACAGACAGTTTGATGGTCATATGTAGAAATAGTTATAAAGTGTTTCCAGTCATATATTGAGATTGACATAATGCTTTCTCACCCCCTGCATGCATCTATCACAATAGACTTTTAAATGCAGACACAGATAAAAGCACTGATATATATTTTAATCTTCATACAATCTGTTTTTTTTTTGTTATTTCAACATTTCAGTGCATTTTTTAAATAGATAATGATAAAAGTCTAGTCACCACCTTTTATTTCCTACTGGAATAGACTAAATAGAGGACTAATGAGAGAGAACTCGTTGAAATAAAATATATTGACATGATCTGGCAAAGGGTTCGTTTGATTTGGATCACAGGAAGTTTTTCATCACCGGTCAGGATCTGGACGAAACAAAATTCTAAAAAATTAGACAAAGCATTTTTACAAAGCATTATACTTGGGGGATAATGCTGTTTATTTATATACAGTTAATTATTAGCAAACAAAAAAGAGGGTTAGGCTGGTACCACACCATTACGGCTTACTTTCACCCCGAGACAAACTCTGAGAAAAAACAAGCAAAAACAAAACAAAACAAAAAAACTAGTGGATTTAAACATCTGTAGTTTAAAATTTCTAAAAAGAGCATTCATTCAGGTTACGATTATGTGAAATTAAATTTAATTCAATTCAATTAATTTTAATAACTCCAATTCACAAAACATATCATCTTATGTCTCTCTACACAGGAAACAGTGGGATTGGTTAACAGTTTCTATCAAGATTAGTTGATTTTATCCAGTCCTTGACTGGCAGAACATGTTCCTCCTGAATGAGCTTGCAATGGCGATTTTGTTGTATTTTTAAAAATCAAAACTATTTGTGAATGAAAACTAACAAAACAGACAAGGAGAATACTAACAGACAGAATTAGCAATTGGATTCAGTGGACTTTTTAATGGATTTACAATTGTGCTCAGAGGTGGGTAGAGTGCCAAAAAATTGTAATTAAGTAAGAGTAGCACTACTTTATAATATTTAAGTATGGAAAAGTAATAAAATATCAATTAAACAAATTACTTAAGTAAGAGTAAAAAGGTATGTGGTAAGAACTTAAGTACTCAGTAACAGATCTACTTACTGTATTCCCCATGATCATAACTTATTTAATATTTCATAAAATGATGTAAAACTGAAAAAAAAACATTAATTGATATATCCATCTCTCGGTGGGAAACTTCGCTGTCCGTCTCACCATCAGCGTAAACAACTGCTCTCTCTGGTGAACCTATCTGCGGCATCTGTTTTCATCAACCTCTCTTTTTCAATCATATTTCTCTCTACCAGTGCGCTGTCTCTGTCCTCAGCGCAATCAACTGCGCTCAAACAAACCAATCACCAGCATGACCAACCTTACTGTCCCATTTTAACAATGTGCATTTTTAACTACGCTCTTACTCTAACCATCAGAACGATCAACTGAGCTGTCTCTGTCTCTATCAGCATGATCAACTGCTTTGTCCCTATCTAACCATCAGTATGATCAACCACAGCTGTGCTGTCAGTCCAACGCAACATCTACATAATCAGTTCAGCCTCCATCATCATTCGTCAGTCAGTCTTATCACACCTGTCAAACATTCATCTATACTATCCCTAACCTTTAATTCTTTACCACATGCCCTAACCACTCCCTCCTTTCTCTCCACTAATTTCTATCCCTTCCCTCCCTGGCTTGGGGTGCAGTCTCCTACATTAGCTCAGCTCCAGGGTCATTTTTTGTGGGGGAAAACTACTCGAATCTTTTCCTAGGTTAATCATCAAAGTGAATTCAGCATCCAAGCGATTCACAGCATTAAAGTCTTCTGCCATGGCCCCAGTGCCATATAACTAATTTACTTCATGTATATATCTGTAAATGTGCCTTAATGTCATTGAACCCTAGTCTGCCTTGGTAGATGGCCGTTCACACTATGCTTGGTTCTGCTGCAGGTTTCTTCCTGTTAAAAGGGATTTTTCCTCCCCTCTGTTGCTACAAGCATGCTATCTGCTGGTTTTCCTTAAAAAACATTTAACCAATGTTTCTTTATAATATAGTTGAATGGTCTCTGTGGAGTGCCTTGAGATGAAATGTTGTGGATTGGTACTATATAAATAAACTGAATTGAATCAAATTTGACTTCAGTGCAGCTTTTCTCCATGTGAGTCTCCCCAGTTTGAAATAACATCTAACCCATAAGCCTTGAGTACAAAAACAAGAAAGGGTGTCTCTCATCTGTGCATGTTAGTTTAAAACAAACTTGTTTTCATTAAGTTAAGTTACTCACAATGGATGGAGTAGCCAGAAATTTTACTCAAGTGAGAGTAGTGATATTTTATCATAACTTCACTCAAGTAAAAGTAAAAAGTACAATGCTGTAAAACTCCTCCTAAAAATACATATATATATTTTTATATCAAAAAATCTTCACTTTATGTTGTTTGACCGTGTTGTTGTTGCAGGCTGTAACAGCAAAGGAAACGACAGCAAAACAAGATCACATGCTGACAGGTTCAACAACATGGTCAAACACCATAAAGTGAAGAATTATGCAATGCATGTTATCCCTCATGTAGACACAATACATATGCTCACAGCATATAGACACAAAATATGCATCTGACATATAGACTCTAAACCACTACATATACAGCTTCCATTACATAAGCACAATACATGCACACCTTACATAGACACATGGACATACCAGAAGACACATAAACATAACAGAAGACACATAAACATATTTTTGGCACTAACCCCATAGTCTTTATCCATGCTGGGTCAGATCTTGATGTTTGAAAAAGGAAGCAGGCAGTCAAGGCAGCAGAATAAAGCATTAGCCTCGCTCCAATGCAGTTAGCCAAGCCTTGTAGCTAAACCAGATCCTGAGAAATCAAAGAGTGTACCATCTCCATCTGTCTTTTGGACTGCTGATTTATTTTGATGTTTGGCTGATCAGGTCCAAATGCTTTTACCTCCAGCTTCTCTTGGTAAGTTTGCCTCGCTCCCATGACTTGGCCTGTCAATCACCCTCACAACAACTGTGATTACAGTTGCTGTCACCTCAGAGCGTAGCTTTGGTGTGCCAAGAGCCCTTCTATACTTATGTATTTCATAGGAGCCACTGTTCATGTACAACTTTTAGAGTCTATGGGCAAACATATTTATGTGCCCTAAGGCAGAAATACGTAACCAATCCGACAAAAAATGAAATTACAGTTTAGTCGTCATTAATGATTAAATATGTATCTTGCACATCTAAAAAATATCAAAATATTTTGAAATATTTTTATTTTATGATTTCATTTTAATTAGATTTTTTTTATGTCTTAATCAAGGTCATTGGGCTGATTGGGCGGCGCACTAGTGCCCTCTATTGGCCAGCCACCACTGCTACCCACCACTGTTTTTGCGGCATATACCCTGCTCTGGAAAAGTTCTGATATTCTAAAGTTATTATTAGTTTATGCCTTTGAAAACAAAATTTCTTTGGAGGTTTTACTGAAATTTCCAAAAGCTAAACTGACAGTAACAAGTGGACTGGGATCTGTACCTAAATTTTACCATAACACAGTTAAAGTAGATTTGGTTATGAGACCTCAACAAATAATAGGTTGCCTATCAGAGCACGGCAGACAATGGCAGACCTTTCAAGTTGTGTGTCATTACTATTAAATAACTTATTCTAATAACCTATATGCTAAAATATCTAATAGCTGCTGCCCTAAACAACATCTTTTTTTCCATAGAATACTGTAGACTCAGAATCTGCTTTATATCTACAAATTTACCCAAGATAGAAAAAAACTTTAGTTCTAAACATGCAATGATAAGTGACTTAACACAATTGCAATCAGCCTTGTTAGTTTATCATATCTTATTTCATAAGCTAAGATAGCACCACTTCACTGAACTGTCCCACAAAGAGACACAAATGTTACAAACTTTTTCCAACAAATTCCCAGAGATTATATTTCATTTAAGATACTTCAACTCAGAGAGGTTTATTTTCTTCTGTATTGACCCAAAGAACCCTTCATACGTGGGAGTTGAGAAACCCAGTTACACACACCCTGCTCAGCAAGAGTGTAAAATCTTAACAGCTGGTCTAAAAGAAACCATTGATCTTTTTTGGGGGAGCAACCTGAGCATTGTCGAGTAGGGGATTCCTGTGTTTTGCCTTACATAAACAGTCTGTTGTCATCCCTGTGTCAGGACTCAAATTTGTAGCCTTTTTCACCTCTAGTTCAGATAAATAATGCACAATGCCTTGTCTCACTTCAAAGAAATAAATCCCCTGAGGTACACTGATAACTTTCATCTAATTTTACTGAAGAGATCAGCTCCGAGACAAATCCGTTTCACAGATAATAGGGCAGAGCTACAGCGAACAGTGCACTCAGTACATTGAAGAAACATCTCATAATAAGAGACAAATTACATAAAAAACTAAGATCTACATAATTTTGTCATGAAGCACATTAAAACATGAACAGAGATTTTGCGATTACAAAAATTTGTCATACATGACTTGCATGAATAGGCCGTATAATTAGCTCATGTGGGCAGTGTGAGGCAATCTGCTGTAAAATAACTTCTATTCTCCCTGTGGGGGGATCACTGACCGTCTGTCCAGTCTGCTGCTGTAGCCTTATTATCCATTCATTGAGCCATTGTACCTTAGAGGCTGATAAAGGGCTTTCACCAAGTTCCTCATTCTTTTTTGTAACCACATTAAGAGGAACTTTCAACCAGCCCAAAAATGTTTAATAACATAAACTGACATAAACCTTTCTCATTAAAAACTTTTGATTATTTGCATGCTTTTTAAAAAAATTAAAAATCATGAATTACACCTAGCAAACTGTTGTATTACTTCCTATGATGTGTCAGGGAGAGAAACCTCTTTTCTCCGACCATATATTACCTTAAGAGCCATCTGTACAGTAGATGATGTAATATCCTCTGAAGGACAGGGCAACCTTTACTGTAACGTAAATTTGTTCTGAATGCACATTTAAATGTTTTCTACAAACTGCCACAAGTCACTTTTGTAAAGTTTGGGAAATCTGCTTGGGTAGGTCAGAGCGTGTTTTTTAAAAATAAGTTCTTATTTGTTTATTATCGATTTAACAAACTGCAAAGGCTTTTACCAGACAAAATGGCAAAACAAACTATACTGCCAAGGGCTCCCAAAGAATTAGGGTTTGCATCCTGATTTAAATGTAAAAAAATAAAAAACGCAGAGCAAAAACACAGAGAGTAATACTCTGTGTCACTTCTAACCTTTTCTGGAACCATCAAGATGGTTTGTAGCCAAAATAGTAGGCCTTCTTAAATTGTAGAAGTCAAGATTCTGTCCTGAAGGTGTTAAAACAAAGTAAAGATTTGAGTAAGAGAAGAACATCAACTTCATAGTTTTTAACAAATGTAGCTAAATATATATATATATATATATATATATATATATATATATATATATATATATATATATATATATATATATTTATGAAAAGGTCAGAAATTATATATATGTTTTTTCATTACAGAAATGTAAACTTGTTTTGAAATCGGAAATATATTGTATAACATTTAGATTCATTGAAAAATATATGTATAAACGTAAATCCCAAATGATAAGATAGCTGTTAGTTTATCATTAACTGTAATTAATGTGAAGCACAGCTCAGTATGATACTGCACGGTGTATGTGGTCTGATCAGAACCTTTTGGCTGTCTCCTCTCTCTGTCACACACAAACTTGACTCTCTCTCCTCACTTTTCTGCCTCTCTGTATTTCTGCTTCCTATAATTCTGCCTTTAAACCAATATCTAGACAACCACAGGCTTTAAGCATGATTTTACTGGGTCATATATGCTTTTATGGTGATACACATTGCTTAGCATTATCCACTCATGCTTTAATGTGGGTAAACTAAGGTCTATCACTGCAAATATGCATGGAGCTGGCAGCAGAGAAAAGAGGTTAAAATATTTTAACCAACTTTTAAGATTACAGGAAGATGTTGTCTTATTACAAGAGACTCATAAATCAGCTGCAACTGTAAATGATCTTAAATTACACGAGTTCCTTCATGTGTTCTTTGATTGCTATAAGACCAAGCAAAGAGAAGTAGCTATCTTAATAAAAAAAAAAAAATCACAGTATTAGACACACGCACAGACCTAGAGGGTATATTTATAATATTAAAGTTATCTATAGATAACCAAAGCTTTTGTATTTGATGACCCCTCATTCTTTAACTCTTTCTTCACAGCTCTGTTGGAACATTCAGATACTTCACTTATTATTGGGGACGACTTCAACTTTTACCTAAAAGAAATAGACAAGCTTAACACAACAGATTGAAACGCAGTTGGCAGTCAATGCATATAGTATAAGCAGTACATGAGGGATTTTGGACTTTGTGGTACATGGCGCTCTCTCTTTATCCTAAGAGCAAAGAATATACTTTTTTCTCTCAGGTTCATAATAAAGGCTGGAGGTGCTTGTGGGCAGGTGCTTCTTCGGGGCTGTCTCTCCTCCTCCCTTGGTGGGGGTCTGATTTCCGGGGCTGGCCCCTCCTTGGTGCCTTCGCTCTTGGGGTCCCTTTGGGAGCCTGGGGATTTGGGTCTCCCGGCGCTGGAATCAGTGCTCTGGGGAGTGTGCCTCTTCAGCTCTCCAAAACCACTATTGAGCATTTTTTTTTTTTTTTTATATAGATAAACTTTACATGCACAAGTGCACCCTCACAAACAATTACAGGTGCTTGGCTCCAGGTACTCAGAGATTCACTTCCATACAGAAACCCCACATTCATATCTTCAGGTAACACAGAGTATAATATTACTTTAGCGATAGTTTCAAGGTGTTGCTTTATTGTATATCTCGTACCATGTCTTTCGGATGTGCTGTTCTTTTTTCATCTCGTTACAGGTGATGAAGCAGACTGAAAATGTTTTGTCATTATCTCCTCTCTATCTCTTCTTTCTTTCATCCTTTCTCTTTTTTTTCTTTTTTTACTTTTTCTTCTTCTGTTTTTCTGCTCTATTAACATTGCAGTGTCCATATAAACTGTAAAACTCCCTGCATAATTATAATAAAGCAATTTGTATGCATGAAACAAGTGGAGCAATATGGCAATTGCCATACTGCTACACTTGTGAAAGTAAAATCTGTTGGGCTCTTTTTGGCATCAAGACAATTATTCTTATTGCCACATTGCCAGACAGGACACTGTAAAAAAAAAAAAAATAATAAAAAAAAAAAAATATATATATATATATATATATATATATATATATTTCTAAATCCTTTTTGCAGTGTAAGACACCAGCCTCCACATCCAGCATGTTCAACTTCAAGATGGTGCTGAAACAATCTGTTTACATAATCAAAGAATTTCTCACTAACTGTTTGAAACGTCTCATGGAAGCTCATCTGCATGCTCGTTGTGCTGGTGGGTGCTGCCATCCCTATGTCTTCCCTTCTTGTGTACAGTACTAGTGATCTGGGGTGCCTCTGGATAAAGGGACTCACATTGCCTCCTTTTCCATACTGGGTCCTGTGGGGTTGGTCTGGAGCCAACCACACCTGCTATTAAGCGTACTGCCCTCGTGAAGAAGCTTTAAGAGCATGCTCATGCATTTGTTTTTGGGTAAACACGGTAACATACTAATACTAAATATGAAGCAGCGGCTACAGATACATATACCACTCTGATTAACATTGTGTAATCAACGTAGGTTCTGACTCCGATAGACATGGAAACGATAACCGCTGCTCTTGAAGCATTTTATTTTTAAGTTAACTTTTGTTGTCTGTTGCCTTATTTACGTATGCTGTTATGTTCGCTGCTTTCTGTTCCTCTCATCTCATATAGGTATGGAAACAGACTTCTTGGAGTTACTCTATATATTCTGTGTGGTCTATTTTTGCTTTTTGATTTATTTTCTCTCTTTTTTCCTGTTTCTGTCTCTACTTTATCTCCATCCCTCTATAGCCTTTATTCTTATCCCCCTTTTCTTTCTCACCTCCCTTACCGTGTCCGTTGTGTACAATCTTACTCTCCAAATAATGTTCAATAAAGTTTAATGGTCTTCTTGTGAAAGCAAAGCTGTTGAACTATCAGCTAGCTGTAGGACATCAATTCTCAGAGCTATATTAGCTCAACAGAACAAACTGGAAAAAAATTTAAATGAATAGATTTCCAGTCTTTTTTGGGTAATGTTAGGATTTATAGCTTAAAGATAAAAATTCAAAACATAAAATATCTGCCTCAAAAACACTTTCTTTTAGGAGATAATTTTAAAGGTACATTTTAAAGAGCAGAAGTATGTTTATTTCTCCACACTTAATACTTGCCTCAACCCACTTTTTAATAATTCATAGCAAAAGAAATCATGGTATGGAGACAATCAGCCTATGACATTAATAATGACTAATGAAAGGCCAGGCTGATTTGCTTTTAGTTCATCTGCATTGTTTGTATAGTGTTCCTTATCTACCTCTCAACAATACCAAAGAAGTTGGCCAAAACATATTTCCATGTAGATGGTGGCATGAACTGTGAACTTGATCCCAACTGTGAAACCAAGTCAATCAGCACAAGCATATCATAAGGCAGCCAAACTCTTCACTGATTGTGAAAACTCCATACTGAACTTCCATAGATATTTGCTCAGTTTTTCTCGGGTGTCCCTTCAGACTCTGGGACCTTAATTGCCAAATGCATATTTTGATTATTTTTGATGATTTGAACTACAGAATAATAGTTAATATCTTTATATATATATATATATATATATATATATATATATATATATATATATATATATATATATACACACTGTATATATATCAAATCAGACAGACTCACAATAGCTTTGCAGACAATTTTTAGGTGGTGTCCTATGAAAATAAATAAATCACTGAATCAACTTGCTCTTGTTAAAGGATAACCGGGACAATATTGACAGTTATGAAAATCCTCATTGGTCATTGTACGGTACATTGCCTGAAACCAAAGACTGAAATTAATTATTACAGCTGATAAGCAGATGAAAGTAATAAAGACAAATCCCCAAAACACTGCAACACAAATGAATACCTTTAAAATTTATCTTTGCAAGCCTCCAAATATTCAGAATTCTTTCACATGGAACTGAATAGAGGGCCTATTGACTGACAGTTTGTGAGAGTCTCAATGGAGCAAGAGGGTGGTGAACCAACAAACTGCACAGTTGCATTCATGAATAGAATAAATTAGTCAATGGTTTCCTGAATGGTAGAAAAACAAAACACAAGAGAAGCTGCAAACTGAGCTTTTTTCCACAACAAGGTAACAAGATACAACTTTCATAATGCACACTGCTAGTAGTGAGAAAAACTCAAACTACTTTTAACAAAAGTAAAGAAAACTAAAGTTCATAATTTCTGTATGATAAGAAACACTGTAGCTTAAAAGCAATGGATTTTTCATGAAGTTAAAGGGCCTCTGCAGTAAGAACATAGGTGTTACAGAATACATTTTCACAATGATAAAGCTGCTTAAGTGCTTTACTTTTAAACTATGCATTATTTACGCCTTATTAAACACTTTGTTGGTCTCCTCACAGTAAATACTTCTGCATTCAATGACCCGCGTTTAAACTTTTAAAACTATTCGTTTTTTAGGCATCTGGATAAGAGCCCAGCAGGTTTCTAAGTACCAATATTTACGCTTATAAAACCGCAATCACTTTGCCATTGTTTAAAGAGAACTTTTTGGAAAAGTAAAATACAAATAAAGTAAAGACATAAATTTTTATATACATGTGGATCAAAAGTGATGTTCAGGAGACAAGATAAAAACATAACGGTTTTGTGAGGTTTAAGACAAACTGTTTTTTTCTTGATTCCATATCCAAAAAAGGAAATGACAAAGTAAAAAGGTTAGAAATGCAAGAAAGGTTTTAGCCTATCTTAGAGTGGATTTTTACCTTAGCAGGGACTTTCAAAAGGCAGTCAACATACCCAAATCTGGCTTGTGTAGTAGAAGTTTAGTTTGGTAGCTAATTTAGTAGAAGAGGAAAAAGAAGAAAAAAAAAACAACAAAAAAAAGAGAAAAACTTTGGCCTTATGGCACATGGAAGTTCAATTTAATTTTTTTTTCTTCAACATATTGATTTTAGATAGCCAGAATGTTGTTTTTTTCATTATTAACAGCATCTACACCACAGTGTATTTTCAGTGCAAATGAATGCTTAAACGTCCTGTAGCTACATAGAGCTTTATCAAATTAAATATATTTCAAAATATATATATATTTTTTCCCCACCATCGAGTTGTTGTAAGTGTTTATAGCTGTAGGCAGGAAGGATCTTATGTATCAGTCTGTCTTGCAACAGATCTGGAGAAAGCCTTTGCCAGAAGACATTTTGTTGTTGTTTAAAAATATTCTTATCAAGTCTTGGTCTTCACCAAGAACCCTAAAGAACTCTAAACTACATTGACTCACGTATAAAAAATGTTAAGTTATCTTATAGCTACAGATGCCTAACATTTGTGCCACTGATCCCTCTGACCACCAATAACAGAAGAGGCAGGGGAAGTGTGTTGGGGGTGAATTATTCTTGCTATAACACCTGATTTTTATTGCTTAAACAACTAAAAAAACAGTAAACACCCATATTTCTTAATTCCATACTGAGAACATCTTATATTTTTTTATATCTGAGCTGAAAATGTCCCCAGATTTTGTCTGGTTAAATTACTAATATGTGAAACACAAAGCTAGCACTGAAGCCTAAAGAAATTTTCTTTCCACAATTTATTTTTTATTAGTTTTTCTGTTTGGCAAAACTGAAGCTGGAAATATTTCTAAAACATTCTGCGTAGCATATAATTTGCAGAATATTATTCTGTGAACATAAGGCGAGCTCCCTAGCTGGGCTGAGAAGCTCCCATCTTATTCTATGCATTAGTCAGACCAATATGGACCATCCATTTTATTTCCTTCTTGCTGCAGAAAACAGATTAATATTAATTATAAGGGCCAAATATGTGAAGTTCCCTTGCTCCTACCTGTGCAGAGGAGTATTAGCTGTCTGATAAACAACTTCTCGCTATCTGATAAATAATCCAAGAGAAACGCAGCATCCCGACAGAGCTATGAAACTTTTATGCTCGGTTCTGCAAAGGCTCATCCTCTTGCTGAATAGCAGACACAGATGGTAGAATCCCAATATTTCTCCTTTTCTTCTAACCCCCCAACCATTTCTGGTTCTTCAAATATACCCAAATAGTATCTTCTACTCTGGATAGTTTAAAGTGCAGAATTTGTATGCCTTGTATTCCTCCCCTGCACACCAGACTGTTTCTGTACACCCACACAATACAACCAGCCAGTTAATGAAGATGCCATTTCTAAAATTGTCATTTGAGCAGGGGAAGCAGAGCTAATGGCTGCCCAAAGAAAAACAAAATCTATTGATAGCAAAAGCCAGTGTTACTTATAAGAACGTTTCAGTGGCAGCTTGCGTGACCATCTGGTTGAAATAAATCATGTCAGGGATCAATCTTCATGCTGACTAACTTTCCATGAACATAATGTAACAGTATTTGTATCTCCACTGCAGTAGTCATCAGTAGCCAGCATCATTATGTGACTAAAGCCTCCCCATTATTGAACAACACATTAGGTTTGCCCAGAATAACTTTTATTATACAGTTAACATTTTGTGAAGATACAGTGCATTATAGATTTTTAGCCTCTGCCTGGAATAGCTTATGTTTTTCTATTCATGCTGATGAAATCTGTAATTGCATCTCAGTGTAATACAATGTGTAAGTGTTAATGGTTGGGGGTTATTAAAACAAAATATTCTAAAAAAAAAAAAAAAGATTAACTTTTAAAATAATATACATACATTAAAAGGTGGTATTTTTTTTATTTAAAATTTATTCAAGTTTTTTTACAGCAATATGTAAATCAAAGCCGTTGCAAACCAAAAGCATTGATTTAATGCAATATATTGATGACTTATCATCTTTGACTCCACTGAATATTTTTAACCAGTATGAATATCTTTGAAAACATGTCCAAGCTGTCAAGTTGCAAAATGCAACGTGACAGACTAATGTGTGATTACATTAAAGAGAGTATAAGTATACATTGTTGTGGTTTCTCATGGCCTCTGCTGCTATTTCATTTGTTTTTCCTTTATTGGGTAAAACCAAATTTTGGTTGGCGGGAAATCTGTGTTGTTTTGTCCAATCAGGGTTCTGCTCAGCATCTTTCTTTGCTCCAAATAATTTCGATCATAATATTTCTCAAATTATTGCCATAATTCAATAAACACATATGAATATGAATACAATTTGGCTTATTGGGTTAAAAATATTATATTTCATTTAATTTCAAAGCAGCAGCTGACCAACCTAGGGAGGTGTGCACAGGAACAGTTGGAAGTGGGGCAGCTAAATACTGTATAAACTGAAATTAGCTGTAAAAACTGCTGCCTCAGAATGGGCAAGTTGTAAAAAACAGCTGATTAGTTGGTGACATGGCAGGAGTTGAGGTGGAGGTTTACTTTAATAAAAATCATGAGGGTCATGATGAGGGACAGAGAGGAGAAGAACTCTAATTTTTGTCACAGTTAAAGGTCAGGTCAAAGTATATTTAACCTGCCACAACAGATACCAGAAGGAATCATTTTGAGTTTTTAAGATTTAAAAGACAATATGAAATGATCTAGTCCTTATATTCTGTCCAAAATAAAAGGGCTTAAACCAAAAGTATTATAAGGTTCTTCAGATCACTGCTTTGTATCTCATTGCTACAGCCAGTTTTTTTTTTCAAATCTTTCTCTAAAGTTTAATAGTGAAGACTACACTAATATGTCACAATCTCAGAGGGAAACAAAACAATTTGTTGTAAAATGCATTATCATTTTTAACAGTTAGGATGGAAATAGTTCCTTCATACAATGAATAAAGGGCTGAAAAAGCCTTTGCTTCTATTTTTTTTTTTTTATCATAGTTTGGACTGCTGTCTTATGAAAAGTTAACTATTTTGGGCTGGGCTAAAGTGTTTAAAGACCCTAAAACAACCCTCAATGATCCTGGAGAGCAGTTAAAATATGTTAAAAAAAAATAACCTGCACACCACGTAAACAATTATTACTTGATATAAACTGGTCCACGAAATAACAAAAGATTACATTTACACATACAATCCAGCAGGTAAACTAGTAAACAAGATCAGACCATCAGAAGCATGACAACATACTATATACACTTTCAATGTGATTTGTGGTACCATTTTAACCTAGGTGTGGGCATTTATAAAGTAGTGTTAAAGCCTAGTCTTTAATGGCTATCATCTTATATTTTTTTTAGATATGTCTTTGCTTCCAATCTTCTGGATCAAATAATAAAATCATAAGCAGCAGCTTTTATAGCATCTCTGAATAATAAGAAAGCGATTCAGCCATTTTTTTTAGATGTTTTGGACCAGGGCATATCTATAATTGGCAGGACAGTTTTCTCACCCCTGTTTAATTAGCATGAGCTTGTGTAGTTTTCTAAGCTGAAAAGCACAAACAGCAACCCAACAAATAATCAAAGTTGAAAATAAGTTACATTATAAAATTAGAGACATTTTTTTGTTAACATTAAGTATAGGTACGGATTGTACTTTGACCACTGAACGCATGGACCCCGAGAATGAAAGCAGCTTGATGTGGCATGGGTTTGTAAAACATGCTAGCATCATCTACACCACTTACATGTTATCAGAACACAATTTATGAAATCTTTCTCCTTACTAAAAAAAGAAGATTGT
Source organism: Cyprinodon variegatus (assembly GCF_000732505.1). NCBI lineage: Eukaryota > Metazoa > Chordata > Actinopteri > Cyprinodontiformes > Cyprinodontidae > Cyprinodon > Cyprinodon variegatus. The sequence goes on from NW_015150559.1 coordinate 466,945, forward strand.
TTTATATCAGATTATATTATATTATATCAGATGCCCGACATCCCAGAATCTCCTAAAATGCTGGCATATGCTGAAATTTCTATGTATGTTTTTCAAGTTTGGGTACATACCTGTCGTATTTAGAACAGATCCAGAACTTATGTCATACGACAGCCTAACTTATGCATAACGCACAGCAGCGTAGTGCCCATGAAATGATGCACAAGCCATTGACCTGAGTAGCAATGAGCCCGGAGGCCCCCATCCTGCATAAAAAGATGTCTTTGATCGCGGTATTCACCTGTCTGCTGTTCACCACCCATCCCAGAAAAAAGAAAGAAAGAAGGTTTGCAGTCGCAGCAGATTCAGCGTCATGTCTGCTAGGAAGTTGGTTGGCCTTGGGCGTGAATGCAGGGGGGATCCATCACACTCTCCTTCACGCTCACCCTATGATGGGGATAAAGTCTGGAGGAGAATTGACAGTTCCCTCCTGTGAACCCCCTTACATACCAGAAACACTTATCCAAAACTCATAGGTTTTGGATATCCTTGCATCACAATTTGTGAGTCTGAAATGCAGGCTATTCTCATCATATCTGTTTCTATATGTTTATTTTCTCTGTGTCTTTATGCAATGACTAAATTGTTTTTTTTCTATTTTTTTTATTTGTTTTTTTTTTCCAAATAATTTTGTAATTACAAAACATTTTTTTTTTCCAAATAATTTTGTAATTACAAAACACTAATGACTGATATATTCTTGTTTCAGTAATGTCAGTTTAAACTAAAAAAAAATTATTCATCCATCTATTGACTATCATCTCTAGATATTTTAACAGTATTGCTTTTTTTTTTGTTAGCTGGGAATGACATTAATTTCATATTCTTTTTTTTGTTTTTTTGTTTTTGAGTTTACAGTACAAAATACCAGGGGGAAAAAACCCAAAACAAACAAACAAAAAAAACTAATAAATAAAGATAAAACCAGAACTTTGTTATGATACATAACCAAAATGAGCCAATTGTCTTGCCAGTATCACAAAGTGGTCATACTTTCACTGCGATTCATCTCCAAAGAGAATCCACAGAGCTGGAATAATAATAGCAGAGGATAAGTCACAAAGAAAGTACACTCAGCTATAAGAAACAGATGCTTTAAACAGTATATGACGTTTTTGAACCCTTCTAAACAAGCAACACATTTTCACAGTGGAACCAAACGTCAAATGATAATGTAACTGTGCTGCTGTACAACATGATGTCAATCAATAGCTGTCCCCCTGCTTAACTTATAAAGGATTTTCAAATGGGAGCCGGCTGCTGAAGCATACCCAGAAACACCTCTGATTACATAACAAACAGCGGTTATCTTCAGGGACCCTCTGGATCCATGAAAATAACAGTCAGCCTGCTTTTGCAAAATTGTGGTTTCGATTCAAGCTTTCTCCCCAGCTACATGTCAATGTGCCCCTGGGCAAAGCATTTAAACCGAAGTTTCCTGTGATTTGTGTATCAGTAAGTAAATGTGTGACTTAAATGCAGCTGGTTGAATCTGAGTCTACTTTAATGGACTTTAAATGTTCAGCATTACTATAAATAATAATAATTCTTAATTTCTGTAAATAGGTCTTAAGTGTGACAATCATTAGTTTGGTTAAACATATAACTACCAAAAAGAATGTGAAAAATGGTGTGTCTGATGAGTGAGTGAGTGAGTGAGTGAGTGAACGAGTGAGTGAG
>NW_015150559.1:469191-475474 GCF_000732505.1 Cyprinodon variegatus
GAACTCTCTGTGCGGCAAGCGCTGCTTCTTGTCAGCTGACCGACTGGTATCAACCTCGTTCTCTGGGCACAGCCTGAACTCTAAACCAGGTTAGTAACTCACGCGTCCAGATCTTTCTCCATCAAGTTTTCCTGGTCACTAACCTGTGTTTCCTCTCACCAGCCTTACCTGCCTCAGACAGCCTCGCCGCTGCTGCTGCAGATCCACAAACTGTTTGTCGCTGCTTCAATAAATGGTTTTTAGGTTATCCCACTGTCTGTCTTTCCTGACCACTGGGTCCTTCTGTTCTGAGTCTTTACTTGTATATCCAATTCTTTATAAAAACAGCAATCCAGTACATCATTTCAAAATTGGATCTGAGTTTCTAATTTTTATAAAACAACTAATGACCTTTATCATCACCTGCTCTCTTGGTTCTTGATGCCATGTCCATTGTTGTTAACTCACCCGCTTTAAATAAACTGAACTGAATTAAAACTCTGTTTTTAATTAGGTTTTGTAAGCACCTAAACTGGAGAAATGTGAAGAAGTTTTAAGCAGAGCAGTAGGAGGAAAAGTAATCCATTCTAAAGTTGGAACACTTTGAAAAAATGCCAATGATTTGGATCAACCTTGCTTCAAGGAAGCAATAAAAACATGATGCTGCTTGTGTTTGATTTTCCTAGATTGAATTCCCTTCAACATCTTCAAAGGCTCCCCTATTCTGATGTCAGATAAGAATATACTTTCTGTTGATAGGTGCCAGTAAAGAGCATGACCTGTAATCTGCAAGCACCAAACATCTCTGTGAAATTAGGTTTTAAGATGTAAAGGATACATTTTGCTTTATACAGCAGGAGTCTCAGATATACAGTATAGGCATTTCACCAGTTCAAACTAACAGAGACTTGAGTGATGGAAATGTTTGAAAGTTTGTTGGTTGGAACAACACTCGGGTCTGGACTCAAAAATTTCATCAGCAGTTAAATAAATGTACAAATCTGAGCAAACATCTATGAAGCAGATACACTGTTGTGTCTGACTTGGAATTTAAATTTAGGGAAAATAGAGAAAGGAATCACGCTTGTGTTTCGGAATAATGCTCAATGTGTTTTTAAGCTCCTGAAATAAGGACCATTGTCACCATTGTAATAAAATGCAAACATTTGTGTAAATAATATTAAAAGAATTCAGCATGGCCTATGTATACTGCTATCAACCAATGAAAAATATTCCTTTCCCAACAACAGATCAAAAGGGAAATTCCTCAGGAAGGGGAAGTGTAGTGGGGGAGAAATGTTCTCCTAGTGTTGAAGTAATTGTGATATTGAATCGGTTGACTAAACCTAAAAAAAGTTATCACGATAGACAAACAATTAAATTGCAGTTATTCCATTGTGCAACATTGTAAATTTGTAGGACCAACTAAACAAAATGTTCAGTAGAGCATTGCTAGTATATTTAGACTCGCCCTGTCCTGGTTCCTGTGTGTGTGTGTAATGTGTGTGTGTGTGTGTGTGTGTGTGTGTGTGTGGCCATGTCTTTAATACCTGGTGGGGACAATTCCCTAGGAATATGCTACATTTTGGGGACTCATAGGTACATAAGGAAAGTTTCTCTTCTTGGGGTGGGGGTTAGGTTTAAGACTAAGGTGTGAATTGAGTTTAGGTTAGGTTTAGGGATAGGTATGTGTCGGTAATGGTTAGGGTTAGGGCAAGGGTCATGGTTAGGCCACATAAATTAGTGGGAAATGAATGGAAGTCCATGGAAGGTCCCCACAAGGATATTGTGACACAACATATGTGTGTGTGTTGGTGTGTGTGTGTGCTAGTTATGCATCTCTCTTCCAGAGAAGACCTTTTTGGAGAACCTGGATATTCTACAAATGTGAAGCTCATCAGTCTTATCAGAGTACTGGGGTTTAAAGAGCAGCAGAGCCTTCACTCAGTGCTGTTTTTTTTTTTTTTTTTTTTTTTTTTGCTTCCTTGTGTCTTGCCTGACAGTTTTGGATTTTGTTTGGTTTTAAGTATTATTGTATGGATTTTTTTCTCAGTTACTTGTTAGTCTTTATTAAATCAGCAAAACTCACCTCTGCCTCCTCTTCTCTGCGTTTGGGTCCTCAAAGCCTCCACCGAACCGGAAACAAACCACCTTAAATTCTCACACCTTTAGTATACTGTAATAGTCAAGATATTTAAAAATGTGCCGAGATAAGAATAGTTTGTTATTTAAAAAATACTGTTTGAAAAAAGAACCTCAGGTAGCAGCTGCACATACTTTTCTTTAAGATCACAATAGCTCCTTTCCCATTGCCATTCAAAAGCCTGGATAGCATTTCCATACATATTTACATGGGTAATTTCACTCCTGGGTCAATCAAGACAAAGACGACAATTGAAGATTCACAGAGCTTGCGGGAGGGGCATTATGAAAGGTGACAAATGCCACAATATAATAAATAATTTATTAAATGACTGATGATTTATATATGTTATTAATTCATTAAAACTAGAAATACATATTGAATTTATTTGATAAATATATAATTGATAACCTGGTCCACAGTTCAATATATTTTATTATTTTAAGAAGTGAACATAATACATTCATGATTTCATAAATAATTTCAGGTTCATGTGCTGAAGTACACCATGAATTCATTTAAACTGTATCACATCCATCAAAGGAGGCAGGACTAGAGCCACTTCCATAGAAACCATTACTGTGATTGGTTGCTTCTCACTTGGCAAGATAAGGCAACATCTTCGTGGTTTTCTTTCAATAATTTTCTAAATGCAGGTTTTTATTATATAGCCCTACAGAACACAGAATGAGCAAAATCCAGCCTCCACACAGTTTGGTAGAAAGTACACTGAAGTTAGCCATTGTGCAAGTTAGGTTCTGTGGAAGCTCTCATCATGCTAGACCAAAGCAATCTCTATTGTAAGGTTATTTCATATATTTCAGACTAAACTATAGTTTAACAGCAGACAGGAGACGTTGGTATAGTGGGTTAGAGCAGTATACTTGTGCTCTAGGAAGGTTGCAATTACCCGGTTAGATCCCCAAAGCCTCCATTCTGGGTCCCTGAGCAAAACCCTTAACCCCACACTGCTCCCCGGGCACCACACAATGGCAGCCCACTGCACCCCAAGGGGATGGGTCAAACTTCAGAAAACAAATGTCCACATTGTGGGACAATAAAGGGATTTAAAATATTTTAAAACATAGTAACATCTTCTGCAATAGTCCTCCATATACTTTGACTACGCAGCCCTTGTGGGTGTGGTGGAACCATTTTATTTTATTTCTTGAAATTGAAAACTTGAAAGCTTACATTAAAATACAAAACAGCCAATACAATACATCAATATAAAAAAGGATGTGTTTTTTTTCCCTTTTAGGTCTTACATACTATTCAGAGACTTAGTCCTCACATTCTGAGGCATCCCACGATGAGCTGTCATCAGGGAAAATCTCTGGACAGGAGAGTAAAAACTAAGGCAAAAAAGGTGTAGTGCCAGTGCCAGTGAGTTTGAGATTGAGAAAATAATCACTGCTATAAGGTTTATTTTGCCCTGCGATAGACTGTCGGCCTGTCCAGGGTGTACCCCGCCTCTCACCCATTGACAGGTGGAGATAGACAAAAGCACCCCTCACAACCCAAGTAGGGATAATCGTATCAGAACGTTGATGGATACAGTAGGTGGATAAGGTTTATTTTGTAAAAAAAAGGAGCCCAAAGATCAAAACAAGAGACAAGGGTAAATAATAATGATATAGATTTATACGCATAATAATTGTTAGCCCTGTGATTAATATTCAACAGATCTCACCTTATCAATATCAGTTAAAATCTGTAAGATTTGTTAAACAATGCAAGTAAAAATCTGCTTGACTTAGTAAATTTCTGATAACCCTTGTTAAAGAGAAAGAAGCTTTAGAAATCATTGGTATGCTTTGGGCAGCCTCTCAAGACTTGCAGAGCTAACAGCTGTACAAAGATGGCAGATAAGTAATGGTGTTAGGCAGGCCATCATGTAGCGTGAATATTAATATCAAATGTGGTCACTCCACTCAGTGGATAGAATGTAAAATGTAAAACAGAGGCTTTAAAGGCAGAATGTTATAATTCAAGTTGATGATATTCAAGTTACATGGTGGCAGTTTGGAGAATCATTATGTGCTCTACAAGCTGTCAGTCGAAGTGCTTTGTGTTTGTATCTCTGAGTTGGCAAGTGGTTACATTTCCATACCAGCATGCAAGTTTGTCAGCAGGGCAGAACTAGATGGCTGTGAGCTTCAGATGTTGCTCTGCAAACTGAATTGTAGATGGAATTAAAGATGATCAAGTGTTAAAACAGGGATTATTGCCACAAAATTAGCTTGCCTAATGTATCCTGGTGGTTACTCTTTTTAGGATTCTCTAACAAGATATAGCCCTCCGTCCAAAGCAGGGACTATGTGTCTGATTTATTCTGAGTTTTAGTCAAATTTTTCCTCTAATGTGAAGCCTGTGTTTACTTTCAGATTCCCGAGCCAATTATTTTAGAGTTGCCAGAAGAGAGCATGGTATTTGTTAGCTTTTTTGTAAAAAGTCATCAGCCTGCAAATGTGAAACCCAGCAAGACACACAGACTAGAAATAGTCTTAACAATACCTAAGAAGTATTTGCATCCTTCAAAAGTATTTGGAAAACAGCTAAGCCAACTGTGGCTGAAATTTGTTCACTCTTCATCTTGAAAGCAGCCATGTTCTTGCCTCTTTTGACTTGGCAACCTGCACAACACTCTCCGTTTTGCGGGGGACTACCTATTTTTGTAATGTTGGTTTGATTTCAAAGACAGTTGGTGTCACTTTTACTTATTACTCCTTTAAAACAGCTAAACCAAAACTAAGTGAATTTTCAGCCTTAATAAAATATTTTCATAACTTTTGTGATTATATGTTGACTTACAACTAGTTAAATGACAACTCTGCCATGGCCTGAGATCACTAAGCAACTTTGAGGAGGGTGGCAGAAACCATCCATCCTTTTTCTGTAACGTTTTTCCCAATTGGGGTTGCGATGGGTGGTGGTGCCTATCTTTAGCTGTCTATGGGCAAGAGGTGGGGTACACCCTGGACAGCTCGCCAGTCCATTGGCGGGCAACACAGAGACACACAGGACAAAAAAAACCATTGACACACTCACACCTAAGGAGAATTTAGAGAAACCAATTAATTTGGACTGTGGGAGGAAGCCAGAGTACCCGGAGGGAACCCAAGCATGCTCAGGGATAATATGCAAACTCCATAAAAAAAGAGCCGGGCTGGGAATAGAACTCGGCAGTGCTAACCTTTGCGACACAGAGCAGCCGGTAGCAGAAACCCTGCCACACAAAACAACTATGAATGTGCAAACTGCATTATGGAATACGTCACTTCCCCCTTTCCCCATTTGTTCTAAAGACAGAAGTCGATGCGACTATATTTCCCTGAGACACTGAATATATTGTTTAAAGAGGGACGGGTTGATATTCAGGCAATAAAGCACCTTCCTTTTGGGCTCTATATGTGTGTTTACTGCAAAGTTATCAAACATAACATTAGTTTGATTCAAGGCTCTAAACTGGTCAGGAAATCAGTTACTGATGAATTGGGGGGGTTGCTGAAATCGGTACAAAACTAAAGTTAAATGTCCCTTATTTTCAACTTTATCATACTGTATGACATTGTTTCGTCACAATCACTGTAGATTCATATATTCTTGTAGATTCATATTCTTTCACACGCCCGCACACACACTTTGCGCTGGCCCACCTGGGAAATGTGGTCTTTTTCAGGCAAAACAATACAGCTTTTGTACACTGGGCGGACAACACAACATGAGATATTTTGTCTTGTTTTTACAAGATCTATTTAAATTAAATAGCCACTGAGTGATATTTTTGAAATAAAACGTTGATTTCCTTTGATAGACTCCTAGAGGTGCAGTTACAAAGTAAACATCCATCCATCCATCCATCCATCCATCCATCCATCCATCCATCCATCCAGCTCCATGGGCCAGCTCCTCCGGAGGAATCCCAAGGCGCTTCCAGGCCAGCCGAGAAACATAGTCCCTCCAACAGGTCCTGGGTCTCCCCCAGGCCTGCTCCCGGTGGGACGTGCCTGGAACACCTAACCACAAGGACGTCCAGGAGGCACCCTAATCAGATGCCCGAGCAACCTCAACTGGCTCCTCTCGATGTGGAGGAGCAGTGGCTCTATGGGAGAATTATCCTGCCATAATGCAAGAGCACATAATTTCAATTTGAGAGAA
>NW_015150559.1:481584-483679 GCF_000732505.1 Cyprinodon variegatus
GTTAGTCCTTTCCATGGTAGCAAGCCTGAGCCACTCTGCCTGTCTAGAACCTGTTAACCTGTAAGTCTGAAACCTGTAAACCTGTACATCTGAACCTAACCTGCTCTGTCCTCTCTGCCTTTCAGGGCAGAACCCTGTGTGTTTCCAATAAATATTGGACTTTTAACCTGCCTCTGTGTCCGTGAGTTCTGCATCTGCGGGCTAGAAATCCTGCTAGATCATGACAAAAAGTAGACAGGCATCATGGACTAAATTCTAGGAACCACTAGTAAACCTGCAGATTGAGAGTGAAGTGCTCTGTTTGGAACATAAGAAACAATGATATTTTTGGTGTAAGATGGAGCTTGGCCATTTAAGGCTTTATTATTGAGAAGGAGGATTTTAAATTCTATTCTGGATTTAACAGGCGGCCAATGAAGAGACGCTAGTATAATAGAGATATGATCTAGCTTTTTAATTTTTATCAGCCAGAGGGCTGCAGCATTTTGGATCAGCTGAAGGCTAAAAAGAGTTTGTGGACTTGCTGATAGTAAAGAATTACAATAGTCCAGCCTTGAAGTGACAAATGCAGGGACTAGTTTCACAGCATCACCCCTGGAGAGGATATTTCTAATTTTTTGCAATATTCCGTGGATGAAAGAAAGAAATTCTAGAAACCTCTTTGTATGAGATTTAAGTGACAGGTCCCAAAAAAAAATTACACCATGATTTTTTACTTAATTATCTGAGATCAATTTAATCCCATCCAAATGAAGTGACTGGCTAGCTGGCTAGCTTCTTTTGCAAAGACCCTGGTCCAAAGACTATAACTTCTGTTTTGTCTGCATTCAGGAGCAGAAAGTTAAGAGTTATCCAGGTTTTTATGTCTTCCAAGACATGCCTGTAATCTATGTCATGGGTTAAGTTCACCTGGATTTATGGACAGATACAGCTGAATATCATCAGCATAACAGTGGAAATTAATCCCATGCTGTCTAATAATTCTACCAATTAGAAGCATATATATATATATATATATATATATATATATATATATATATATATATATANCCTGTTGTCTTCTTTTTGCTGTTGTTATGCTCTCTGTTTTGTGTTCCGCTCATCTCAGATAGGTGTGGAATCAGGCTTCTGGGGGTAACTGTATATCTTCTGTGCTGTCTATTTTTGCTGTTTGGTTTTATTCCCTCCATTTTCATGCATTATTTCCTCTCTATCTCAATTTAATTCAATTGAGTTTATTTATATATATATATATATATATATATATATATATATATATATATATATATATATATATAAACGCCAATTCACAACACATATCAAAGCACTTTACAAATCAACCTGATCATACAGTTTCAAAATTTCCTTTCTAAGAAAAACCAGTTGATTGCATCGACTCATTGACTTGAAGGCAATCCCTCACACTAAGAGTGCTTGTAGTGACAGCGGAGCTCAGTGTGAGTGGCCATCTGCCGAAGGCGACTGGGGTTCAAGGAGACAGAAGCAAACATAAAAATAGAAGCAGAGATGCAAAAGGCAACTGTAAACCTGCTCCACAGGTGGCCCCATTCAGGAAACACACAGCCAGGCAGACAAGCTCCAAGCCAGCTCCCAAGTAAGGGGGATGAAGAGAGCACGTCCAGATAGTCACAGTCAGAGAAACAGGACTACACTGAAAAACGGGCTGATCTTGAACATCTATTAACAAAAGTGTTGATGGCAGCAGCACAGCTTATATTTCTCTTCAGGATGATGTCACAGCCAAACAGGAACAAAACTGATTACGCTACTATGAGAAAAAGCACAGAGAGCATAGTGTGAGAGATTGAACTAACAAATTCTGCTGAGTGGGAGAATAGAATGAAACAGAATGATGAAAAAGGGGTCCCTATGTCCTCCAGAAGTCTTAGCCTAGAGCAGCATAACCATATATACCTCAGGATAACCTGAGCCTCTCTAACTATAAGATTCATCAAAAGGAAAGTTTTAAGCCTACCCTCAAAAGTAGACAGGCATCATGGACTAAATTCTAGGAACCACTAGTAAACCTGCAGATTGAGAGTGAAGTGCTCTGTTTGGAACATAAGAAACAATG
>NW_015150559.1:486144-493819 GCF_000732505.1 Cyprinodon variegatus
CCAGCAGCACTTTATAGGTCTGCTGTATGGGACCACTTTACATTTACAGTGACCTACGAAAGTTGTGGATAAAAGGGCAACAGTGTGCAAGCATTGTGCAACACGTTTTGTTTATGCTAACAGCAAAACAACCAACATGTCAGGCAAACCCCGAAATCCCACATACTCTGTCAGCGCTCCACACTGCCTGCGCAAAGCAAAGCCTACAGCCTCCGCTGTGGCTCCCGTCCGCTCCGCTTTGAGTTCCTTGGAGATCATAGAGGGCATTCGCGAGATGATTAAATTCAAAGCAGCAAAACATGCAGAAATGATCCAGGGTTTCTGCGAATCATTAAAAATAATCACAATTCATAAATCTTTGGGGATTTTTTCATTAATTTCAATGGGATTTCGGGGTAACAATCAACATATACCGAACCGGACTTTGTGAACTGTTCCATGTATATATATATATATATATATATATATATATATATATATATATATATATATATATATATATATATATATACACAGTAAAGAGAATTGGTCCTAGCATTGATCCATGTGTTACTCTACAGGTAACCCTGGAACATGAGGAAAATGTATCATTAACACGAACCCACTGAACTTTGTCAGATAGGTACGATTTAAACCAATCTAGTGTAGTTCATTTAATTCCTACAAAATATTCAAGTCTTTCTAAAAGAATATAAATGGTAAAAGGCCTGGGCTGCCATACACTGTCGCCACCGGGCCCTCAGACCACCATCAGTAGACAATGCAGGTGAAGTGTCTTGCCCAAGGACACAACGACACTGAAAGTCGGAGCCGTCAATCCTTCGATTTCAGGGCAAACTCCTACATCTGACGCTACAATATAATATAATTTAATTATAATATAATATAATAATGATCAACTGTGTCAAATGCAGCACTGAGATCTAACAGAACAAGTACAGATACAAGTCCCTTATCTGAGGCCCTGAGAATATCATTAGTGACTTTCACCAGTGTTGTTTCAGTGCTATGATGAGCTCTAAAGCCAGACTGAAACTCTTGAAAAAATTAATTATGTTGTAAGTGGTCGCACACTTGTTTGGCAACTACTTTTTCAAGAATTTTCAATAAGAAAGGAAGATTGGATATAGGTTTATAATTGAAAAAAGTAATTTGGGTCTAAACCAATCATAGTTAGGAGAGTCCTAATGATCTTATTTTTAAAATCGCATTTAAAAAGAATCCCATAAAATGATTACTGCTAAGAGCAGGTGGTATGGACGGTTCAACAGAGTTATGGCTCTGGGTGAGTTTGGCAACTGTATTAAAAAGATATCTAGGTTTTTTTTTTATTCTCCTCTGTTAATGAGGAGAAATATGCTGCTCTTGATTTACAAAGGGTCCTCTTATTCAGCAGTAAAAAAAAATTTTCAGACTAGGTAGGATTCCCGTAGGCATGTAGAGCGACATTTTCTCTGCAATTTCCTAGCATTACGCTTCAGAGTCCGCAGCTCTGCATTAAACCAGGGAGCCAGCTTTCTATTTTTAAAGTTTCAAAGGGGCTGGATTGTCTAAGGCAGTACGTAGAAAACTAGCAACCTAATCAACAAAACCATCAACCTTTGAAGGGGAACAAGCTAGATTTTTGTCCTCTGAAGGACTGCTCGGCGACACAGAGGAGAGAAAAAGTGAAACAGATTCTTTAAAATTAATAACTGCACTATCTGATAATGATATGCTAAAGTGAAACCTTCTTTTGGGGGAGGAGAACTCTTTTAAGTAAGTAGTTATATTAAATTATTAAGTTATTAAAGTGGTCAGAGAGGACAGGGTTATGAGGAAATACTGTTGTATCTTTAAATTTAATGCCATATGTCAGCACAAGGTCCAAAGTATGAAGATTAAAATATGCGGACTATTCACATTTTGAACAAAGCCAATAGAGTCTAAGATAGCATTAAAGACTGCATTTAAGCTATTACCTTCAATTTCAATATGTTAAAATTTCCCACTATGATGACCCTGTCAGTATTCAACACCAAATCAGATAGAAGCTCTGAAAACTCACCGATACATTCAGAGTAAGGACCTGGTGGACGATACAAAGTTACAAAAAGAAGAGGTTTTCTCGCTTTGCAATTTGGATTAGGGAAACTATGGGAAAATGTTCAAGAGAATTATTAACAGTGTTTGGAGTAATCAGTAAGTCAGACTGAAAGATTGTTCCTACTCCTCCTCCTCGCCCAGAATTTCTGGGTATCTGACAATTTAAATAACTAGAAGGAGTTGCCTCATTTATGCTCACATAATCCTGTTGCTGCAGCCAAGTTTCTGTAAGGCAACATAAATCAATGTGATGATCACAAATCAAGTCATTAACTAGCGGGCTTTTTGAAGAAAGAGATTTTATGTTAAATAAACCACACTTAATCATTTTAACCTTTTCTGTGATTGGAGTTAGTTTTATTTTTATTAGATTATCATGATTTAGTCTTTTGGGAATCTTTTCTAATACATTTGATTTTGGTCGTGGGCAAGACACTGTCTGGATGGAGCAAAGAGTGGGTAACAGTAGAGAAGCTGCAAAGAGGTGTGTTAAACTACGACTCTGCTTCCTGGTCTGCACCCTGGGCTGGCAGTGACTAATAAATTCAGCCATATCTCTTTCTCCCTCCACTTAGTCCTTTTCCCCTTATTCTTTATCAGTTCCCTTTCTGTCTCTGTGTCCGTTGTGTAAGATCTTACTCCCTAAATAATTTTCAATAAAGTTTCATCTACAAGTATCAAGTATTATGGCTGTGATAATGGTCTGCCTGTGAAAGCAAAGCTGTTGGGATATCATCTACCTCTGGGACATCTATTCCTATAGCCACAAAAACACAAAAAAGACAAAAAAAGCATAACTGAGCCTTAAGAGGTAAAGCCGCCGGGAGACACCTCTCCACAGACACATTTGAGAGCATGTTTCAAAGCTTCAAGAAGCATCCCTGTCCCCATATGAAACACAGATGACAGAACTTATTGACTTCAGACCTGTCATCCTGGCTCTGTGGACACTGAGACATTTCAGAAACTTGTGCTGACCCACCTTAAATCTATCATTGACCTACTTCTATATCGGTATATCAGTTTGCCTGCAGTGCTAAAAGATCATGCAGTAAACATGACATTTAACTATATACTGCAGCACTGGACTCCCTAGGAACCTACCCCAGGATCCTGCTGATAGAGGACTAACGCGCAACTTTTGAGTTGTCACGATGTGAGTCAACCCAGCTCAATTAAGCTGAATAGTCAACAAGTCAGATTTTTTGGTAATGGCCGCAGTTGAGGGCAAGCTGATCATGTCTGTTATCTCCTGCAAGTTGATCACAGACTACCTGACAGATAAGAAACAGCACATGAAGCTTGGAAAACAGGTATCTGATTTCAAGACAATTAGCTTTGGTTTCCCTCAAGATTGTTCTTACCCCTCTGCTCTTCTCCCTGTATACAAACGACTCCAGCTCAAGTCACCAGCCAATCAAGTTCCATCTTTTGGGGGTGGTGGATCAGGGGACAGTCTACCTACAGGTAGGGAATTGTTCATACGGTAAAGTCAGAACATTCTAGAGCTTAATTCTCTGCCCTTGTAACTCACCACCAGGAACAGGGGCAAGCTTCAGAGTATCATTTGGAGAGAGATCGGTAAGCTTTAATCTTTCTTCTGCATTCTAGAACCCAGAAGTTAAATTGAAGTTGACACTCCCACAACAGATATTATCAAAAGAATAATAAACCAAACACAAGCAGACTATCTACTAATTAGGTGACCTCTAAAGGCGATAATTTGCAACTGATCTTTTTAGAGGTAAACATTTATTTAAAAACCTAGGAACAAATTTATCATTTTGCTTTCACATCCCAATTATACGGTTCTTTGTGTTGGTATTTTCTAAAAAAAAAAAAAAAAAACTAACAAGCATTGATATTTGTGATTATATTGTTATCAAATGAGAACATTTTCAAGAGTTATGAATACTTATCTTTATATGCTGGTGTCAGTTATTACTTTCAAACAGTATACTGAGGTCAAAGCTGACAATCCAACAACCTCAGCTTATCTAGTCTGTGAGTTGCCATCTTGACTTCACTAAACACTGTCTTAACAAAATACAGATGTATTTGTTGTAAGAAGTTTTTGAAGGCTAAATATATTTGACACAATTCTTTATTTCAAACATTGCATATATCAACATGACATTTAAAATAAACAATTTTAATTGTCATATTACTTTGTTTATATAAATTTTAAACACACAAAATAGAGATTTACATGATGATAATAAAAAAAATATATATATTTTCTAAAGTCATGGTTGTGGAGCCATGTACATTCTCATACATGTGGCTTACTTTTTCTTTCTTTCACTCATTTCTAAAACTATGTTAGGATATTTTTTTGCAAGTTTAAATTACAAATGAGAAAATCAGACTGTTGACTTCTAGCAGTTGGGCCCTGATTCTTTCTACTGTATTCATCTTAGTCCAGGAAAGGTGATTTGGCAGAGCACTGTGTTTCACTCTGTAACTAATTAAGTAATTGCACGGAGCTCATAAAAAGGCCTGCAGACACACACAAACACACAAACACACAGCTTTGCTTTCATGATATATGGGGATTTTTCACTGACTTACATTCATTTTATATGCCCTAACCCAGACCCTTGCCCTAACCATAACCATTACCAACATACCAGTATATCTAACTCTAACCCCAACCTAAGCAGAATTCTCACCTTAGCACTTGCAAACCTAACCACAACTTAAAGAAGAAAACCTTACCGTATGGGGACCAGTTGAATGTCCCAATATGTACTTGTAAGTCTCCACAATCTAGGATATTTCACAAAAGACTACCCCCACATTGTAAGTAAAACAAGATCACACACACACACCCAAACAATCATGTTTCTTTAGCCTTGTTCGTACTTCCCCATGACTTGCATTCATATCTAACCCGTTTCTACGGCGTAACCCTGACCCTTACCCTAAACCTAACCATTACAGATTAATGCATAGTCCTAAACTCAATTCACACCTTAGTCCTAAACCAAACAAGCCTAAAACAGCAGTTGCACGCAGGCATCGGTCCCACTAGGAGCAGTCAGTCCCCACAACATGCTCTTTTTCCAGAAAATTGGCCCCACAATGTATCAAATAGACACATACACACACACACACATAAGCCAGCTGCCAAATGTCTGTGCCTTGGCCTCTGGTGTCTAAATAATTGTTAATGCCACAGCAGCATCTTAAGGTTATATGTCTTCACAGCCATGATAGAGAAACAAAGGATATCAGGTGCAGGTCAGGGTCCTTATATTCTCTCTCTCACTTATGCACACAAACACACTTCTAAACAGTTTGTTCACAAAGTGTGTCACGTTGCCTAGAGGAGAGCAGCTGCCCCTTCATATGGACAAAGCCAGGGAGAGGAAATGATATAGATCTTATTAGAAAATTACAAACATCAGTTCATCAGTGTCAAAATCATATTGCAACTTAAGGATAATCCTACTACATACAAACAGCTTTTATCCTCATATTTTTTTTCTTCTAAATAGCCTCTAGAAGATAACAAATCTTTAAGGAACATATATTTCTGCTAGCATGATGAAAGTTAAAATTAAATGTATGTGGTGTTATTCAGGATATTTTTAACTCTGAGTTTCTCTCAAGCAGACTCTACAGTATATACTTGAAAACCTCCCTAACATTTATTTATTGTGTTTTAGTGCTTAGCATTGTTATAAATGAAACTATTGCACCATATATGCAGAAAAAAAAAAGTTTATGTGTATTTTAACTGGAAGATTTGTTTAAGAATTCCAGCATTAGACTGTGATAGGATGCCACATGTGCAACAAGGGAAATTCCCCATATCTGAGCAGCTGTATCCAATAATATATCCCATGTTTTAAGGTTATGCTTTGATATCTGCAAAACTTTGTTTTCCTGTGGGACTTTGTGAAATAAAGATATATCAGGCAAAATCCAGGAGAGCTTTCTAAAACCTCATGTCAAGTTTTTTGTTGCTTTAAATAAAAATAGGTTCAAGGTGTTATGTTCATCCGTTGCAACAATTATATACTAATGCGTTTTCGAACACCAAAAAAATGTCCACACAACATACTAATCAGGAAGAGAAAAGGTTCTTTTTGCAAATCTATTTGTGTACATCAGCCTCAGAACAACAAAAAGATGGACTTGCAGCCCTAAAGTAATGAGAGTGTCATCTACAGTGAACCCATTCATGTCCCATTTGAACGAAAGTTCTATTCAGTTAGTAGTCATTTCTTAAAAAAACAAAACAAAAAAAAAACAAAACAAAAAAAAAAGTTAGATTCCAGTCTACTAATGAACCCAAGGAAAAAATATCTTATTTTTTGTAAATATGTCCTGTGGTCTCCAGAAACAAAACATTTGCAAATGATGTGGATAAAAAAAAAACAGTAAATACCTAAAATAAATGCATTATAAGTGCATCAACCCTGCTTCCCATTGCTCTGCTAGCTAGACCTTTTTTTCTGCCAATAGATGTTTTTATTTCCAGCTGAAGATTTTTGATTTTCCAGCAACCTGTAGAATGTTTCATAAAAAAGTCAATACCAAAATCACACATGATGAACACATGCATATGAAGATAATGACTATTTGAAGATTTTTCCCCACTTTTGAAATAATATAATTACATAGAAATATTTGAGGCAATCAGCAGATAGAAATTGTAAAAATGTAGGCTTAAATAGAAAATAATTACTGCAGAGGGCAAAAAGTTATTTTCTTAGAAGAGTCATTTCTTTGTTTTTGCTAATTCTGCTAATAATTTCAACTCCAAATCGATAAGAGAGACCCTCAAGAGCCATGGAAGTTGTTTCCATAGAAACAGCTCGAAATGTCATTTGTCAATGTCACAAGGTCATCAACAATCAGTGAATGCTGAGCTGCCAAAGGGAAAACAGGACATTACAATGAGCGAGGGTAATAATATGTGGGCCCTTAAGACCATTTCTTCAAGAATTTATTATATTTAACTGCAATTCTACTGGTGACACACTCCCCCCTTATTTGCAATTCAAGTTGAATATTTGTGAGTGAAGAAAACACAATGTCATTCTCTCCCCACAGATTCCTAAATTACTCTGATCCATATGAGATGTTTATCTGCTGTGTCCAATCAGACCGGAACATCGATCCTTCGTGCACATCAATGTAGCTGTGGCAGTGCAAATTGCCTTTATCCTTCACAAGTGTGTCATGAAAACCAAACCTGCCTTTTGCTGTCAAAGAATGTCACAGAAAAACCAGCCTTGTGTGTGACTGAAACATGAACGTGTGGCAGTCTTCATTACACAGTGCAACCGAGAGAGATTTCTTCTTTTTCTCAGAGAGGATAAAGGAGATTGATCATCTATCACTGCATTTGTATGGTTGACACAAGAAGAAAGTTATACAGCAGACTTAAAAAGATGCATTTTTTTGACTTGACAATTGTGCTCTACCATCTAAATTGCCTTTACTTGCACTGCAATAACTAATAGGGCTGGGTATCAATTAAAATAAAAAAAAATTAGAGTACATAAGATTATGAATTTTAAGATTTAGTATTGATTCTTTTCAATCTATTCCAGCCTTAAAGGAAAAATCTGGTCAG
>NW_015150559.1:494900-503152 GCF_000732505.1 Cyprinodon variegatus
GCAAAATCAATGGGAACTATTATAAATACCTGCAATTAACAACAATTATTTTACATTTTGAGAGGACAACACCATTGATATTCGCGAGAGCTATTATCAAAGTGACAATGCCTACATGTATGGCCGTTGGATGATGCAATACATCAGGTAAATGTCATGATCTTGGCTCTGATGGTTTGGTTTTTTTCCTTTGCTCCTTGCTCCCCTGTCTAATTGGTTCTGCGGCTGATTATCGCCGATCATTTCCACCCGGTTCCTCTACTATTAAGGTTATGTGTTTGCCTCCCATCAGCGCCAGGTTATTCCTGTGTTTTGGTGAGACGTTTCCGAGCAATCTTAAGTCTGTCTGTTTTCCTGATTATGACCAGTTTTCTGCCCTGTGGATCTTGAGTTTTGCCTTGCCCCTGTCTGCTCTGTTTGTCGCATCTGGTCCTGGATTCTACCGGCTTCTGAACCTGGAACTGTCTCCTGACATCGGCCTTGGATTTCCCTTCTGGACTCTGTTGCTGCTCGCTCTCTAGGAACTCTGGGGGCGTCGGCCGCCGCAACTGCGGTCAAACCTGCGCAAACGGACTGAACTTTGAATAAGGTCAGTGACTTTGCTCCAAGTCGTGTTAAGCTCCACATCCAGTCACTGACCTGTATTCTCCCATCTCTGCAGAGATCCGCCCCGCAGCAGACGAGCAGCCCCGCGCACCTGTTTGTACTAAATAAACGCTTTGAACTTTCCCACTGCCTGTCTCGCTTGAATTCTGGGTCCTACTTCCTGAGATCACTACAGTAAAAGTGAAAAAAAAATTGTTATTTCACCTTTCCGATTCATGATCCATGAGTTCGTCGTTGGATTGCCAATTTGAAGAGGGAGGATTTGCCATGGAACTTCTGGCCAGAAACAAAACATGTCGTATGCAGCCAACATTTCAAAGAAGAATGTTTTAGAGATGACTTGGATAATAGTGAGTTGTGACAAACCCTAGCTAGAGCACTGGGACTTGCTCAAAAGCTGATATCGCACCGTGACATCACAAACCGGTAGGTGGTAGCAGTGTTTTTTGACGAACATGGATCCCTCATGTAAAGCACATTCAAATGAAAATTAATCTTAGTTAAAAACACTTATTTGATGAACAGTATGTAATAATTTTATATTTAAAGTACTTTCAGAAGTTTGAATTCTGAAAATGACAGTACTTTTCCTTTAAATTAGATTACTGGTATTTGACACATTTCAGTTACCTGAATTACATGGCTGAATTACATACCAACATATTGATACTAGTAGTGTAATTACATTCAACAGCAAATTATTAAAATACATTTTTTTCATTAAAGCTGTAGGACAGAGCAATATCTAAATATATATATATATATATATCGTGTGTAATTCAGCCATGTAATTCATGTACCTGAAATGTGGCATATACCAAGGAGATGCACTGTCCCCACTGCTTTTCTGCATAGGTCTGAACCCACTCAGCCAAATAATCAACAAGACTGGCCTCGGGTACCGACTCAGGAACAGGGCCACCATCAGTCACCTCCTCTACATGGATGACATCAAGCTGTAGGCAAGAATGAGCAAGACATTGACTCACTGATCCATACCACCCCGATCTTTAGCACAGACATCGGGATGTCATTAGGACTAGAGAAGTGTGGTCAAATGGTAACTAAGAGAGGGAAGGTAGTCCACACAGAGGGGGTCTTACTCCCAGAAGGAACATTAGCAGATATTGAAGACACCTACAAGTACCTTGGAATCCTACAAGCAAATTGCAACCTCGAAGAGGTAACAAGGAAAGCGGCTATGGCCAAATACCTCCAACGAGTAAGGCATGTCCTGAGGAGCCAGCAAAATGCCAAAATAAATAGCTACGCTCTACCAGTAGTCAGATACCCTGCAGGACTAATAAGCCAAAGGAGGAGGTACAGGCCATAGATGTTAAGACATGAAAGCTCCTAATCATGCATTGTGGATACCACCCCAAATCCAGTACCCTGAGACTGTAAGCCAGCCGTAAGGAAGGCCCCTTCCAGCACATAACTGCAGGGTGCAAGATGCTGGCAAGGAAAAGCTTACATGGAGCGCCATAATCAATGGCTGGAATGGTGTACAGGAACATCTGTGCAGAGTATGGGCTGGAAACCGCAAGGTCAAAGTGGTAAACACCTCCAAAGGTGGTAGAGAATGATCAAGCCAAGATCCTGTGGGACTTCCAGATACAAACGGACCGAATGGTAATGGCAAACCAACTGGAAATTTTAGTGGTGGACAAAAAGCAGAGGAAAGCTGTTGTGGTTGACATTGCAATACAAAGGGACTGCAACATCAGAAAAAAAGAACGAAAAGAAACTAGAGACATAACCGGGGTACAGAGAAGAGCTGGAGAAAACCTGGAAGGTCAAGGCATCAGTGGTAACCGTGGTCATTGGGGCCCTCGGGGCAGTGACCCCCAAACTGGAGTAGTGGTTACAGCAGATCCCTGGAAATACATCAGACAACTTGGTCCAGAAGACTGCAGTTCTAGGAACAGCAAAATTACTGCGTAGAACCCTCAAGCTCCCAGGCCTCTGGTAGAGGAAAAAGGGGGGAAGACCACCCGCGTTGGGTGAGTTTTTTTGGGGTTTTTTTTATTTTATTTTTTTATATATATATAAATAATTTTTCTTGCCTGAGACCACCCTGCTTGTTCATTCTTTACTACTCCAAGTACTTAGATTTGCTTGTGCTCTAAGAGAACAACATTTCATGGTCTAACATCCGAAAGTTCTACAGCGACTCATTGACAATATTTTCCAAAATGCAGATTAAGGAAATCCAGATATTACAAATTTCGAGACAGCGAAAAATAACAACTGTTGAACCGCCGTGGTGCAGTTTTCTGTTTTCTATGACAGTGAGCTGGTACAGAAGAAGAACCCTTCCGAGGTGAGCTGCGTTCTGAAGGTGCGCCTACCAGCTCTGTGAGTGACATTAAAGTTAAGATTTCACAAAATCTGTTGTGCTGTGTAATAGACTGAATGAATTTCCGAGTAGCTGAAGCAAACGAAAAATCCATTTGCCAAATTGATTAAGAGCTTCGCTGGTACTACTGGTTCAAGAGCCGGACCCGTTCGCAATTTTTTTAAATATACGAATTTCGATTAAACTGAAGAAAAAAAAAACATCAAAGCTAAAAATTTTAGCTTTAGCTTGTTTTTGAAATTGCTGTGTTTCTATTTGGATCGTTTTGTTTTTTCATAACAACAAATTGCTCAAGTTGATGGTCAATGGAACACACCTAGGATATCGCAACACATCTTTCATGTGATCTGTATGTATTTCAGTAGCTTTTAGTGTTTACATAGCTTATCAAACATAATAATAATGTTATAGGGATTATTAAGTTTAGTAAAAGTGCAAAAGATTAACTGTGTTCATCTGTGGTTATTTTAATAACAGTGACCAATTGTCTGTAAGAGCTGTATCAACTTCCTTTGAGTTACCAACTTGGATAAACAGAAACAACATTTTTGGTTAATATTAATAACAAATTATAATCCAAGTTAGTAAAAATTAACTATTAGTGAAGACACACTGGATGTTCAAACCAAGTCTAGACGTCCAGTCACACAGGTGAGTTAAAGACACCTGGTAAATGAGCACATTGTCCGTTATAATCATTTCACCAACATTCATGTTATTGCTAACTTTTTATTGGAATTATAAATCCTTTAGCTATTACCTTTGGTCTAACTATAACGTCTGGTTATAGACAATTCAATAATTCATAATCAAAATACAATGCAGCAAGATTATTTGCTGTTGACAAAATTAAAACAGATTTTTTTTTTAAGTGATACAGTATGGCGCTAAAAAATTCCAAAGACAAGTAAGTGAAAAGAAACACAACTAATTGATAATGATGTGCATTTTAGTACTGCTAAAAAAGTTAAAACAGTATAGTTCATATATCCATATATCAGCTTATTTACAAAGTTATACATCTAAAGCTTTTATATTAATTTTTTTAATAACTATAGCTTACAACTAATGCAATCCTAAGTAGTTTTACCAAAGATTAATTGATTAAAAATGTATTTTTAATGCAGTAATGTGGGTATGTGGGGCTACTGAAAAGTATGACTATATGTATATAGTTATATATTGATATTGATTGGAGCTTAAAGCTATAGTGGAGGATTTTCTTTTTCATCAAAATAAGTGGCCCTCCTAATTGTCAATCATTCTGGTAATACTTTTACTTAAGGTTGTACTACGTGCTCGTCCCCATTTTCACTTACCGGTGGTGAGTCTGACATAGTGGAAGAAATGCCAATCTTCTTTTGGAAAGTAAGCTTGTATGAGCAATGCAAACAGTAAATACTCCAATCTGACAACCCAGCTTTTAGGATGCACCATTATGCCTAAGTCAAGCATTTTGCTTTCATTTAATCTTTTAAATAAAACCTTTATGAACAACAAAAAATATCTGTCAGTTGTGCCAACTATTTTAGGTGTGCTTTGACAGCAAGCAGTGTACATTAACTAATGAGCAAGACTCAAGATGTTGCATTTGCATATAATGCTATTAATTTCCAAAACTTTTTGCTGATATTAGCTTGGCAGTTGAATACTTTTCCAAAACCATATACATTGCCACTCAGAGAATAAATAAAATCTGGCTCATTAATGCTTCTGATGTGGTACTTTGATGTACATGCACAAAAGGCCTGTATAGATGAAGAGGAATCAGTGACTATTTTCAAACCACCATAAATGTAAAAGAGAATAATTTTGCAAATGAGTGAGATAACATTAAAAACAGATTTCAATAACAGACTTTAAAAACAAGCTTACAAAAAACTGGCTCATCTAACAGCAAGCTCAAAATAGCACACTTCAGGTCTTTTTTTTTAACATGACACAAGTCTGTACTTTTTGTTCAAAAAAGATCATCACTGCAACAGCTTCAAACCATGATCAGACCCTAAAATCCTACCAAGCTTCCAGCGAACACTGCTTTAGTGTTTACATGCATCATGTCTTATGAAACTTTTTGCAACAGAACCCCTGCAGTGCAAAGACAAAAGGTTGTTATGTCAAATAAGAAGAGACCATCATAGTTTTCTACAACACACAGAGGACAGGAGCTGAAAAAACATGATTTTTAGTTGTAAAAGCTATAGATTTCTTACGGGATGTCATTCACATATTTTAACTGTTGGATACGCTGCCAGTGATTAATTTGTATCTACAAATATCATATATACATATGGTTTCATAAGATAAAATAAAGAACCAAGTGGCAAGACACAATTTGCTGCTCAAGTGATTAAATTATAGAGATTAATAAACATTAATGATCAGCACCTAAACATTTGTTAAAGTAGCAAAAACTGAGAAATCCAAAGTAAAATTATTTAAAATCAGGGTGGTGATGGTGGATAGAAGTAACATTTCAATTGGTCCTCTCCATCATGAATATCTTACTCAAATTTTGCTTCTTTTAAACTTAGAGGAACTCTGCAGAACTACTTTGGTGCAGTGTGTTGCCTTTGTTTACTTCCTACGATATTATATTTTATGTTTTCAAAAGAACAGCAGCCTGCAGACATGGAAACTAGCAAGAAGAAAGGCCAGAAATAGACTCAACAATCCCTAAGAAGCATGGGCGTCCTTTAAAAGTATTTGCATAGTGTCAATGAAATGTGTTCACAAATTACTTAAGGTGGGCTAAATTATAGAAGATGAGTGAATACCAGGTGATAAATGAGAATCAACTTTTCTGGATGGACTGGGAACAGGTCGGACTTAATGTAGACCGGAGGTCTTCAACAGGGGGTCCGCAATACCTAGGCGGTCCACGGAGGTTTCATTTTTTTTATTTTTTATATTCCCCCATGCAATTTTTTTCACTTATTGAAATGTCTTTAAATACAAATTAACATGAATTCAACACACTAAAGTAAACAGATAAATTGAGACAGAAGATGTCTTTCAGTCATCAATCAATCTTGCAAACAGTTTGGGGGTCCTTCGCCTGGAAAACATTGAAGACCACTGATGTAGACTTTACTCCTCCCCTGCTTTTACAGAGACCTAATTGTTTTAGGGCCGCTGACTCCATAGCCCTTGTAGAGCTGATCCCCTTTTCCATTGTCAGGAGGAAAACCAAAGTGCTCCTCCTAAAGCTGAGGTTCAACAATCAGCCATACTCTGTGCTCCCGCACCCTGGCATCAATGGTGTAATGAATTAACATCTATATTCATTAACTGGTCGCAATCTTTACTCAGTGTAGCAGCAACGTCCATCTCTCCCTCTTCGGTTCTTTAAAAGAACCTGATTATTTTGGGAAGTTTTTTTTCATTCTTCCAGCAGCTCATCTTTCCTTTTTCTTTCTGGAATCCACTCCAGTACCTCTTTTTGGTATCCATCGTTGCCAACACATTGTATTTAACGGTTATGGTTTTAATCTATGCTCTGGGTTACCCGTAATTCCAAGTCGTAGTGTAAAAAATAAAATACTCAAATACATTGTTTTTTTTAAGAACTTTATTGCGGTTTGAAATATATGTGAGTGTATTTTTTGCCAACTGTCTAATGAACTATACACAGTTATTAACATAGTAATTAAAAGTACCACTGTCTGCTTTGCTATTGGTGTCGTGTTTAAATGGCTCACCATCATGTTGAAATCTGGCATGTGTTGCGGTTTAAATAGGATTCCGTTAGTCACTTCAGTATCAGGTGGGTTTAAGACCAATTTCTTCACCATTATATCTACAAAGAGACGCCCTAGTTTACAGTTGTGTAGGGGGCCCATCAGGTGTCAATGATGGGCCCCCTAAGAGGATGTGGGCCCGTAAGCAACTGCTGTCTCTGCTTACCGATATTTACACCAGTGCCTGGCATAGTTCTTGCCAGGGAGGCTGAGAAGTGTGCTGCTGCCATCAACACCTTTGTTTATACATGTTGGAGCTTGTCCTGTTTTTCAGTGTAGTCCTGTTTCTCTTACTGTAACTAACTAAATGTGCTCTCTCCTCTCTGACATGGGAACTGGCTTGGAGCTTGTGTATCTGGCTGTGCGTTTCTTGGACGGGGCTGCCTTTGGAACCCGTTAACAGTTACTTTTTCCATCTTTGCTTCTTTCTGTATGTCTGTGTCATGATTGGTTACAGAGTAAACCCAATATGCAGAACACACACGGAGGCTGATGAAAAGTTTAACAAGGTTTATTGATAACACAAGCACAAGAATATTGCACTGGAACTGGTACGGGTCTGGGGGCAGGTTCACTGGAGTCTGCAGGGATGACAGTTCAGTTAGCAAACGGACTGAAGAGTTATGAGTCTTTGAGTTTGCTGAGGAATACCTTGAAGGAGTCCGGGTTTCTCTTTGAGAGAGGAAACTGTTGGGTCCAGAGACTGTTTGTTCAGCAGAGTCCAATAACTGCTTCAGCGTCTTACCTCTGACTTTGAGGGCAGACCTTGGTTTGGGTTTCCAGCTCTTAGCCAAGAGCTGCAGGGGAATCCAGAGAAGAGTCTTAAGGTTTGGCTCACGAGGGCAGGCTCGGCAGGTTAAGCTCATCCAGAGCTTCAAGGAGAGACAGGATTCCTGTGAGGCAAAAACAAGGAAGAGTTAGAATCTTATCTCAACTGGAGATAGCAAAGATTCTCAGGTTTTCTAGGCTCAGGTTGCTAACCAAACTAGATCAACACTGCGGCGTTGAGGCAAGGTCTGAAGGCAGGTTATATAGTGGTGGGTCTTCTGATGATGAGATGCGCCACAGGTGTGTTGGAGGCTCAGCTCAGGAGGACCCATGGCGCACTCTGCTGGAGGAAGGTGGTACAGCTCCAGATCCCAACAGTCTGCTTCTGTCTCCTTAAACCCCAGTCGGCCTCAGCAGATGGCCGCTCACACTGAGCCTTGTTCTGTTGGAAGTTTCTTCCAGTTAAAAGGGATTTTTCCTTTCCACTTCCGCTACAAGCATGCTTGGTGTGAGGAATTGCCTTCAAGTCAATGAGTAGATGAAATCAACTGCTTTTCCTTAACTAGAATTTGAACCAATATGACTGTATGATCTGGTTGAACTGTCTCTGTAAGGTGGCTTGAGATGACATGTGTTGTGAATTGGCACTATATAAATAAACAGAATTGAATAGAATAGTGAGACCTTAAATTAGAGTAACTTTCGATTATATATATAAACCAATATATATATATATATATTTTCATATATAAATATATATATATATATATATATATATA
>NW_015150559.1:503568-526249 GCF_000732505.1 Cyprinodon variegatus
GGTTACCGATCCAAGCTCGGACCGGTCTGGGCCTGGATCAGTTTTTCAAGGGTAGTGTAAATGGGGCTATAATATGCTACCAGGCCAGCCACATCGGAAACCTCATTGTTGAGTTAGTAGGTTACTAGAAAAGATGAAGGTAATGTCCTTGGTGGTATCATAAATACAAACTCGATACATATAAATATTAATATCAAGTTGTCACCAAGTTAACAGCTCTGTGGTCATTTCCAGGTATCTAATGAAAATAGTACATTATCTGCTTTGATTGTTCCACATTTCTAGAATATCTATGCTGCAGCATTGTACTAAAACATGAAACAATTAATACCATCATCACCTGTTGAATAGTCCATCCTGGTGTCACTCTCTATCTATTTTGCTGGTATTGGACAATTAGCTTCCAAATAGGCTTTTTGTTTGGCTGGTGCAGCTGAGCCACATGTTGGTGCAAGACAGTGAAGATACAGGATGGGGAGCAGCGAAGTGCTATGAAGTGCAGAGAAGAATTTTGAAAATTTAAAATGACAAACATTAAAACCCTGCAAATTTAAACCTACTTTGACCCCTGAAAACCAGTAACAAAGGTAAATTCTCAGAAATAAAGCTGTCAGTCTAGTAAAGAATCAACTTGTCATTTGAAATTGTAAAGGTTAATTTTTTCTTTTTTGCACCATGAAACTGACTAAAACTAAACTAAAACCTTTTTAAGTTTTAGTTGACTAAACCGACTAAAACTATCACAGATCTTAATAACTAAAATGCGACTAAGACTAAAAACAGGATTCGTCCCGAAGACTAAGACTAAATCTAAGATGGCTGTCAAAGCAACACTGCCCTTTATGCTACTTCAAGACATCACCAATCCTTAAAAGCTTGACTGATGTATCACGGAGCTATTAGGATCTGGTAATGCTTGTCTCACCTGACTTCAACCTATTATTCCTGTAGTGTCGACATTACCATCATGAGAGGAGTAAAATTTATATATTTTACCTTACCCGTCAGCATTTATAAATCAGTTATTTATATAATATTTTTATTTTCAGTATAATTAATACCTTTATTGTGCACCATTCCAGACATTCTGAGGAGAGTTTTTTTTTTCTTTTTATATTATTTATTTTGATGAAAAGGTTGAAGCTATGACCTTTAGATGTAAAGAAAACAGAGCCTCAGTCATTGTCACGCTGCCAACTTGGCTGTGCCAACTGTCAATCAAAACACAAAGCTTTGCCTCACGTCATGACCAATACGCCCATGATGCCCTTAAATATACAAAATGTAATGGAAACTGCATATAAAGAAAATAAAATGCACCCACAGCAAAGACTGTAAAACATCAGTGTATGATTGGGTAAGGTCAGTGGAAGGTGATTCTTAGAAAGCTATTTTGTGAAGTTTGCCAA
This sequence comes from Cyprinodon variegatus, assembly GCF_000732505.1. Taxonomy (NCBI): domain Eukaryota; kingdom Metazoa; phylum Chordata; class Actinopteri; order Cyprinodontiformes; family Cyprinodontidae; genus Cyprinodon; species Cyprinodon variegatus. The sequence continues at coordinate 504,978 of NW_015150559.1, forward strand.
AGTTATTTTTCAATTTCAAAGGGAACGGAACAGTGTAAACGAAAACTTTAAAATAATATTTTAAAACATCACTGTGCTTAAATGTGCATCCCTATCCCTCAAGATGTACATGCATTATTAGTCCTCAGTAGTGGGCTTAGCTCTCATAGGCTTTGCTACACTGAGGGAAAAAAGTATTTGAATACCCTGCTGTTTTGCAAGTTCTCTCACTTAATCAAATAATGGAAGGGTGTGAAATTGTCATCAAAGGTGCATGTCCCGGTCATCCTCTCCTTAATACAGTGCAGTCATCCTGTCCCATGTGCAGAAAAACACCCCAAAGCATGATGCGCTGAGGTCGAGGAGGGTAAGAATGGTAAGTAGCCCAGAGACAGCTACACGGAGCAGATTTTAACCCGTACTCTTTCAATATTGTGTTTTACGCAGAATCCATATGGGAAGGGTTAATAGAGGTTGTTTGCGTCGAGGTGGGATTGTAGTTAAGCAGCAACCCCCCTTTCTAATGTTTTAGAGATTAAAGGGATGTTGGAGATGGACAGGTTTGATGGCAGCCGATTTGACAGTGTGGGGTACAGTGCCAAGGGATAGGAGTAGTTAATTATGTTGGGGATGATGCAGGAAATGGATGGCAAAAAGTATTTGACAAGGGAGGTTGGGAGAGGATCAAGTGGACAAGTGGTGGTTTTTGATTTATGATTGGATTCTGAGATGGTGTGTTGTGATACTGGGGTGAAGTCAGAAAATTAGCTGATGTGAGGTTGGCCAATGATTATCATCCAGGGTAGATAATTTGAGGAGGTGCAGACTGAGGCCAGCTGTTGATGGATAGTGTTGATTTTAGAGCTGAAAATCTGCAGGAAGTCAGTCCACTGATCGGTGGAGACGTCTAAAGGGAGGATTTCAAGAGGCTGAAGTAAATGGCTGACAGCTTAGAAGAGAACTCTGTTCTTTCCTGCCGCGTACTGGTGTTAATGAGGTTGGAATGGCAGTGGTGAGAGCGTTCTTGTAGTGATGGAGGTGGTCACTACTACAGACAGCAGAGCTCAGGAGGATTACTCAAATATCCATAAATTAAGGATAATACCACTTTGTGCATGATTTTGATGAAGAAATTATAAAATTACTAAAAGCACAAAAAGGCAAATTTTGCATAATAGGTCTTTTAAGTGCTGGTTAAAAAAAATGGCCATGTCTTGGCTTACCAAACATTTTCTCTGCATTTACATGTTAATTAAAGACACACACTATCAATACAGTCAAATCCTCTGTTAATATATCTATGCTTTTTAGTTCAAAATCCTTTGATGCTTGAGATTTATTTGGGGGCATTTTAATTGTATGTTCCTTGGCAAACAAACTGTAAACTTTCACCTAGCTCTATTGTTGTTTCCTTGGCCCAGCAGTAGTGGCTACTAATACTGCTGCTGAAGCCCAGGAATGGCAATGGTAGCTGCTGATGGTAACTGCTGCTGAAGGTAGTAAGAATGGCTAAGGTTATCCTGAGCTATATCTAAAGTTATGCGGCTTTCATTGTTGTTGCTTTATCTGGTCTGGTGCTCTGTTTGGCTGTCACACCATCCTGGAAGGATCCATCCAAACCTTCTGATCATCTTCCCTGTCCATGTTGAAGAGAAGTCCCCCTAGAACTTGATCCAACCACAGCTGTATTTGTCAGTGGGGATAGTGTGCTGAGAGTAATGTGCAGTGTGTTTGACAAGTACTGTAACTATACTTGTCAAGCACACTGTTTTGGCCCAGTGGTTAAATATTTAAATATTTTTGTTAGCATATTTATTCAATTACTCCCACCCTGTTTAGATTTGATCACTGCTGCAATTTAAGGAATGGAATTGTTCATTTACTGTCTGTAAACCTGTACTAAACGAAATTTCAACAATAGTTGTCTAACTCTAAGTTTAAATTTAGGTCTTGAATGGCATAGCAGTATAAGGCAATTATGTAGCTTCTCTGTATTTTTTTTTATATATCAAAACACTGTGAATTTTAATCTACTTTAACCCCTGAGCAGCAATAACCAATGGGCAAAATAAAGAAATAAAGCCATAATTGTCAAAGTATTAAGAAGAATGTTTTTGGTTGTTTGCTTTGTTGGAGTAATGACAATTTTATTGATTTGTGTGTAATATATAATTCATAGTAGAACAGGAAGTATTTGCTTTGGGATGAAACCTTATATGTCATGACCTGGCCTGTTTGCTCCTCCTTAACTAGTAATACCTATCACCTGTCGTTTTCCCTCCCTGCCTCTATTATAATTTATTCCTCTCACCTGTTTCCTCTTGGTTATATTCAGTTCAGCCTGAGCATTCAGTATCAGATCATTACTTGCTTTTCTGTTAGTCTGTCCATTCAGTTTTTGCCTTGGTTCATATCCTGGATCCTGGCAGCCAGTGGAGAGAGGGTTTTTGTGTTTGTCTCGTCTCCTGATTGTCCACTGTTCCTCCCCCACGGAGTCCTCTGGGATTTTGGCTCTATATGTGGGGAGGTTCAGTTTTTATCTCAGTAAACCTGGCTCCAGGGAGGAGACCAGTTTAAAGTCCTGAATCAAGTTCTGGTTCCACGTCCTGTCTCGGCTACCCTCTTCCACTGAGCCTGCTCAGCTGCACCTGATCCTGTCTGCTCCTGTGCGTGACCACCTGGTCATGCTTTCGGACCCTGTCAGACTCTGAACCCTCCTGGGAGCTTGTGGATGCCTGGAATTTTGGATCCTGCCACCTGTTCTGTTCCTGCCTGATCTAGATCCAGTTCCGTTCTGTTCCTGTCTGTTCTGGATCCCTGACCAGGATCGGCTTCCAGCATGTCCTCTGGGACTGCAGCACTTGGGGACATTCTTGGACTGGACTATTAAACCAGGTAAGTGGCTAACTCAGGTAATCATCTTCTGTCAGATGATCGTGGTCACTTACTTGTGTTTCTCCTGCCCCGCTCCCCATCCTGCAGTGTCTGTGAGCCACAGCTCCACTTTAGTTTTTGTGTTATTTAATAAACTTTTTGAACTTTCCTACTGACTGTCTCTCCTTGAATACTGGTTCCATCTGTCCTCAGTTCATGACATATGTCTAAAACCATTTCTTCATTGTACATTTTGTTAGCTTGTCTGTTTGCTATGTTAGGATGTGTTGAAAGAGATCTGTTATTTTCACAAAATTGACTATGACACACTTTTGTTTAAAGCAGGGCATTAATTAATAAAAAAGTTTATTTTAATTCAAGCAATCAAAATTTTCTGCCCAACAGCAATGATGAACTGCATGGCAGCATTGTATATCCAGCAATGGTATTATCTAGGCAAAAGCTATAAGTCTGGTAAAGAATCTAGTTGTTATTCAAATTTGCAAAGTTTTGCTGTTTTTTTGCAAGATAAAACTGACTAAAACTAGACTAAAACATATCGTAATGAATGAAATGCGACTTAAACTAATAATAGTTTTCATCCTAAAAACTAAAACTAAGACTAATTCTAAGATGTCTGTCAAAAACAACACTGTTGGTAGGTTTATGGTTGTGCTATACTATTTCCATCATCAGATGACTGATTTAAAAGTCATCTGTGAGATGTTCAGTGCTCGGGAAATCTTTTTACTGCCTTGGCCTGCTTTAAATTTTTCCATAAGTTAATCCCTGACATGTCTGGTTTCTTTTTTTTTTTGCTTTTTGGTAGTAATTTGACAAAATGTGGAAAAGATTATGGGATATGGATACTTTTGCAAGATACTGTATATTGGTGCAAAGACATTTGTCAATATGAACTTAAAGAATTACTTCAAGGATTTTCTGAGATACGAGGGAACAGTGTAGTACTTAAGAACTGGGGTGATATGCACTAGTCACAATTTTCTATTCGACTTTTAAGGCTGACCTGTTAGGACAAAGCTGCATTAAGTATATGGATGAGATTTTCTAAGATTAAACTCGGACATTAGTATTTCAAAGGGGACTTTATGTACCCCTGTTCTTTAAAGTGAATTAATCTGTTTATATACACAATACATGGCAGTCAAGGGATTTCCATCCTTTCAAATATGTTACTTGTTGAGGCCAGTTCTTTATCCGATTCAGTGGTGTACCACTTGAAATAGTTCTTCTCCTTAGCAACCCAATGCTTGATGATATAACATTTTAAATGTCTTTTAAATTTATTTAATGAATGGTTGGACATGTCGGCACCACATCCTGACATGTATACTGCAAATGTATTTATATGTATGGGTGTACAAAGTATGTGTGAATTATATTCCTTTTTGTCTATCAGTTTATTACAATTTTATTAAGCATTATTAATGTGAAATCACATGTTTTCAATGTTTTTGGCAGAGGCTCCAGATAAGTCAGACTGGCTTTTTACCGCTTCCTGCACTGTATTTAGATTTTTTGTTATTTTCACTGTGTATTCAATGTATTCCTTTGGGCAAAATAAACTTAAACTCTCAATTCTCAGGTCTAAGTTCACCCAGATTTCAAATCTGATTTGGTTACTAGCTATAATAACTAAATTCTGGACTGTCTCTTGATCATTTCTCCTTTGGTCAAAAATTGTTATTTTCTAAGCCTATCATGGCAGTGAGTTGTTTAAGCCATTTCTTCATTGTACAAGTCCAGAGTAATAAGGGCTTTGACTGACCAAAATTAATTCTGCATCATTTATCACAATAAATTCATGACTTAACAAGTAAAGCAATTTTTTTTTCACACATAAGGAGTGGTTTGTTTGCACAGCTTTCTTTTAAAATGTAAACCATGCTTTGTATTTATTCATATCATATTTCACATATTTTTTTGATCATTTAAAAAATGCCACTGATTAGTGTCAATTGATTCTCTTTTTTTAGATCACAAAAACATTCTATTTAAATGAAATATAAAACAATTGAATTGTCATGAGAGAAGCAGGTACCTGGTGAAAAAATCTATTTATATTGTGAATGTTAGTTGGTATCCAAAGTGTTTAATCACCATCAGACCACCAGACTTCAACAAAACTGGTGCCAGAACTGATTTATACCCATATGGAAATACGGAATATTTTTTTTCTATTCCTCCACAAGAAATATACTGACTTCCTACTTAATAAACTTAGACTAATACTACATATGTTGCAGTAATAATTAGAATGAAAAATCCAATGACACAGAGCAGACAACTAATGGCCAAAAAGGACAGGGAGCCCTAACATTCTGTTCAGGGACTCATCAAGTCAATCAGTTTTCAAAAGGATTGCCATAAAAAAGAACATACAGGACTATTGACTGCTAACCATTACCATGGCAACATTAAATGTTCTCCCTCATTTTCTCTTGTTTATCTCTATTGCTTTGAATCTTGAGAAGGTAAAAGAGGAGAAGATAGGAAATGCAGGAAGGAAAAAAGACCAATTCCAATCCAAAATATCCCAAAATATGGGATACGACTTTTCCATCAATAGACAGTTATAAAACATTGTACATATGAGCAAGTAAGAATAATTCCACCAAAAAAAAAAAAAAAATTGAGAAACATGGACTAAATTAATGTGTCATTGATTCATGTCACTGATCCACTGCATTTATACTAATGATTTAAATGCATGCATTGCTGCATAGTGGCGTGGAAAACACTCATATAACCTGATACACCATAACCAGAGGTTTGACATTTTGTCTCCTTCAACGTTCTCTAAAAAGGAAAGATATGCAACACATTCCAAAATGCATATTGTTTGTTTATGAATCTAATTTAGCATTATAAGGGGAGTCGTTCCAATGACTTTGAAAATGTATGTCCAACTGTAACTCTGTTTAGTATTCGCTGCGTGCCAGCAGAGCCACCTGTTTGAGGTCCTTGCTGTCTAACCCATTTTCTTGGTAGACATTCAGTTACCTTTGTTTAAAAGTGGGCAGTAAAACTAGAATGAGCTCTTAATGTTACAACTGCTTTCTGTATTTTGCTTTTATAGATGCGTGAATATTAATATATTTTAGAATCGTGGTGCTTCATTGCATTAAGTGCAAGTGGGCAGTTATGTTTTTATAGCTTTCTAGAATCAGGCTAATGAAGGAACTTCTGTTTTACAGACAGACAGTATATTGAATTCAAAATATTCAGTTCTCAAGAACTGTTTGGAAATATTAAAATTATACAAAATCACAAAAAGGGATTTTCTACGCATCACGACTATATGTAGCTTACTTTAGACCAATAAGATAAATCCTCTCTTTCAAAAGAGACCTTAAAAGGCACCATAGTGTTACCCCTCCCCTTTTACAAATACTACAGAAAAACTCAAAGCTATAAACCGAGCTGCAGCTTTAAACTACTTACTAATAATGTAATAAGGACTTGAGAAAAAGCACCCTATTATGACATATACTTAAATGAGATTACATGATTCTAAATCCTTGCTGATATTACCTAATAAGCAGTTTCACAATATTTAGAACCCTTGGTATCTGAGCCTCAAAAACAAACAAGGTCACATATTCAGTTAAAACAAATACTGAATCATATTATGTTTTCAAGACATTGTATTGTGAGGGGTGATTGGAGACAATCAGGTTTTTGTAGATTTTCCACTTACACTTTAGCTTACTATTCAATAATAATCAACTTATCGTTTACTAAAATGGGTAACAACTTCATTAAACAGGAATGTATTAAATTGGCTTAAATTGCATAATATTTGCATTTAAACCTGACAACGATTTAAATAGAATATCACTGAATTGATTTAGATGAATTTACTTATCAGTAAACTTGAGCAAGATAAAAATAAAACTCAGTCAATTCGGTAATTTGTATATTTTTCCCAAGTATGAAAAAAATCTACAAGCAAGTTTTGTTCATATAAAGTCTGGAAATGGTTCTCTGATTCTCTCAGGCTAAGACAAAACAGCTTTTTGAGAGTAGACTTTTGCAGAGAATGTCAAGACAACTCACAAAGGCAGAAAGAAGACAGCAATGCTGGCTGGTATCTTGGTATAATGTATTCCTTTGGCTTGTTATCACTTAATAGGCAAGCCTAGAGTCTATTCGGGGACTGTGTTTCATTCATCTCTATAATGAACTGGAATCAGCAGTGCAGAATTAGCACATACATTCTATTGATTAGTGTTGCACAAACCTCAATAGCACTACACCAAATGCTCTGAACAGCACTTATTAAAGCATCTAGAAAAGGGAAATTGTTTGTTTTTAATACTTTCATGTGACATTCTCCAATATAAAAGGATTTATGCCACACATCAATTTCACATACACCCATCAACACAAACAGTAGAAATAATCAAGAAAATCCCAGAACTAACAAAGGTCACCAACCACATCAGAAGAACATTAAAGGTGGAGCCTGACAATCAGCAGTTGTTAGTGTTTCTTTTGCCTTTAACTTCAAAGCCTGAAAAGGTAAATGTAATTTTCGACACTAATAATGGAAATATGTGCTTTTGATCTATTAAAGAAAAAGTTTACTTTAGGTAAGGTCCAATTAATTTGCTGTGTAATTAGAAACACTAGCCAGTTTTTATTAAGTAAAACAAAAAGAGGAGTGGGAAGTTCACTTTTTATTGTCAAACTTGGAACTGGAATACTGAGCTAAATACATCTGGAGAGAGAAATATATTTCAGCAGGACAGTCATTTCTAACTTCATCTCATCAGTTGTAGCTTGCATGCTGTTGCACCATGAATGTATTTGAATTTTCACAGCATGTAGTTGTCTCAAGAGGTAAAGTTAAGGTTATCCACGTACCATAACAGAGGTTTCTTAAATACAGTTTTTGGTCATAGTGTTCTGTAGAGAAATATAAATAAGCCATCTTTTTTCCTGTGGATGGTGAAACAGAGCAGAGCTTGAAAACGAGAAAAAAAAATCAATGTAACAATAAAAGTAAAGCATGATATTTTTAGTTATGGCACTAATTTTGCGCTATCTTAAATATTTTCTATTATTGAAAGCATAATTTCCAATGCCTTGGGTAGACAAAGAGACATAATATTAAATTTGAATCCTGAAGTATGGCACTAATGAAACCAATAACCAAATTTACTCCTCACTTTATTTTGCTTTTATGCCACTGCAAATAACTTTTTCTCTTTCTTCTCATGTACAAGAACTTATCATGCTGCTGAAATGTATAGTGCAGTTGCTCCTGAAAGTTTACAAACTCTTCCATTAAAGACAGAAAACAATCAGCTGCCAGTAAAATAAATTGAAATTGACAAAGGTAATGAAGAATCCGTCCATCCATCCATTTTCTAACACGCTTAATCCCAAGTGGGGTTGCGACGGGTGCTGGTGCCTATCTCCAGCTGTCAATGGGCGAGACGCAGGGTACACCCTGGACAGGTCGCCAGTCCATCGCAGAGTAATGAAGAATAAAAATTATATTTACATATATATGAATCAATAAAACAATTCTGATTAAGCTTTTTTTTTTTTCATTTTAAGGTTTTACTTGAAAAAAAAAAAGTCAAACATATTGATTACATCCGCTGAGAAAAATTTATCAACAGTTCATCCAACATGTTGTACATTGTGGAGCCTTTCTTTATAAAAAGATTAAAAGGAAAAAGTAAGAAGTCAAAATATTGGGAGGTGCTGTTGACTACTTTTGACTTACTTTTGAATGACTCTTACCTCAGGAACTAACAGGTTCAGCTCATGGATTTAACCAATTTCTGTCACTCTGCTCTGATATGCTAAACACTGGGAAGAATTTCTCCCAGAATTTTTTTGTGTATCTTTGTTAAATGAAACTGTAATTACTGTAGGAAAGGTCCAATAGGTGTTATTTAAAGGTATAATGGAAGATTTTCACGAATTTTTGAAAAGACCCACCCTCTCCACTTAAAAAAAAAATAAAAATAGACATGCACATTTTACCCACTCCCGTGTGGGAACCCCTATTGAATGCGTGCGAGTGCATCCACGAGCCCATTTCTCCTTGTGCACGCTCTGTTTAAAATTAGCTGTTTGCATCTCTTATACAAGCTTACTTTCAAAGAGAAAATTTGGATTTTTTTTTTCCACTATGTCAGACTCACCACTAGTAAGTGAAAATGGGGACGAGCACGTAGGATGGCCTTACATGAACATATCACCAGCATGACAATTAGACTGACACTTATTTTTCACCTGGAAAAAGAACATCTTACACTATATGTTTAAAGGCTGTGCTCTTTCTATTTTGCTATAGACTAAAGGGACTAACAGGTGAATCCGTCCGACGTAACAAGCTAAAGGTGAGCAAATAAAAAATAAGAGCTGGCTGACCATCGTTTTTTAACTCAAATTTGTTTTAACGAGTCAATAGAGTTAATAGAAGCCTAAAAAAAGGGGAGTGCAGCATGTTTAGAAAGCCATGTGTGCCACAGATTGAATTTTTAACTTGAAATATTTCCATTTGGGAAAAAAAAAGGTGTATTATTTTGAGATAAGATAGTTTTTATTCTTTTTTTCTAATGTAATTTAATCTTTTTCATTCATATTATTGGTAATTTTTAATTACATATTTTTAATTTAAGACCATATGCTGAAAACATCATGGTTTTTTATGTCTCTCTGCAAATCATAGTTATTGAATTTCACTGAAAATGGTTTAGGTTACGTTAGGTTTGATACCATTTGATCAAATAAGGGATTAAAAAGTGAAGATTTTACTGATAATCCCCGCTTGTTACAGAAGCAGTCATTCAAAATGGCTCTTCACAGTCAAACAGCAGCCGAATTGCAGCCCACTGCCCTTCAACTTCTAGCCACTGGAGTGACGGCGTCTTGTGTATTGCTTTAGTCTGACTCCACCATTAACTGAATTACAGGGTCTGACCAGGAGATGACGCTTCTCTTTAGATCTTAATGTCCACAAATCAAGACAGAAAGAATATTTTAGTACAAATATTGATATTTAAAAAGGAATTGAAGGGGATAAGCCAAGGGCCCATCAAGGAAAGTGGGACATTTTGAATGGCTACTACTGTATGTGAAAATGATCTTTTTTCAGCTCTGAGTTTAATATCTTTTAGTTCTTTAGGGGAATGTGGATCATTTATATTACTTTGAGAACTTTTGATAATATATCAGTTGTTACATGAAGTGTGTCTTGATGGTCTTGGTCTTGACTTGGTTGCCCTTAACCTCAATCTTAAATAAAAACAGAACCACTTATCAATCTTATCTGACTGTGCCTTAAAACCCCATTTATTTATTTATTTTTTTTGCACTTGCGCTTTGTGCAGTGGCATGGATAGAGGCCTGTGTGTAGTATAAGATCAGCTAATCAGACATGCCATATACTTAGGTAATAAAGATTTTTTTTTTATTTCTCCTTTGACAAATCATGTTTTTTAGGAACTGCAATAGTGATTAAAAGAACCCCCCACCCCCACCACCATGCACAAACACACACCCACACTGTCACAGTTTGCAGGCGTGTAATAATTTCTCCACTGTTTGGAAGAAATCTAGCTATACTACGCCTCTCTCCTCACCCTGGAGCTAGAAGATTACAAAGAACCTATTTTTTTTCTGACAAGGTCGACAACTTACATTCCCTACCTCATAGATGCTTCCTATTACCCAATTACCTGAAAATATATGCAGTCTCCTGGGTGCTAAAGTTATGTTTTATATTCGCTACATGAACTCTCTTGCAGCAGTTCGCATTTAGAGTGGTGTCAAGCAGAGTGGCCAGAGGGAAAGATATTTTCAGCAGACTCAATAAGATCAGCACAAATACTATTCTCTTTAGAGTAATGGTTTAGAATCTGCCTTGTGTTGTCAGCAAGAAAATGATTGTTTTTGTCCATCATAAGAACATTAGAACCAAAACACTTACAGACAAAGATAGTTCTTCTCTTTTTAGAAATAAGAAAAGACTCACTTCACGATTGTGAAAATATTGACATTGCATTTCAACATAGAAAAAGTTGAATACACCTGTAGGAATAGTCATACAGCATCTACTGTGTGGCACAGTAAATGTTAAAAGTTGGATTTCTTTAGTACCACAGGGCATTAATTGATGTATGAATTCTGCATCATTTAAGTATTTCTAGTATAAAAAATAGTTTTTGTGGACATTTCTTTCAAAAGAGTCATTACCGAGATATTTGACTTCCTCATGCAAGTATTGGGCCTCAGTTCACACCTCCCAGGGTGTGAAAGTTGCTTTTTTTTTTCTGGTTTGTTTTTTTAAACCAGAAAAGCGCACAAGGGCATGCTATGCACAGACTGCGATTTTGGTCCTCTCAGATAAACCTTGGCAAACTGCTAATGTTGCTAATACCATTTCCTCATTAATGTGTATACACACACATCCAATTCTAATTCATACCTCAAAAAAAGGGGGGAGGGGCATTAGTACTTGCAAGAGATGTCGTTCTGAAGACTGGGCTCTCAGACATAAGGACTGAGAAATGCTGCACACAGGTAAGACCTTTTCTATGGAGATCGGAGATGAACTGAGTTCCACTGGTTGTCTGGAACAATAACAGAGTCCACATTGAGACAAAATAACAAGAACACAAATTTCAACAACACTGGAATAAAATCAGGGGTAATCAACTGTGATGTAGTTTCCGGGAGCTTTGAAATATTCCCTTGCTGCTCGACAATGGAGTCCTCTCCAGAAATAGGCTTTTATTAATAGGTGATGAGATTAGCAACATCCAAGCACTATTCTGAAAGAAAGGACAATTTATATGCTAGCATGTGTTATGAAATATACTTCCTGGGTACCAAAGTGATTTAATGCAGCATCCTGAAGCACTTACTAAAAGCCTTTTCAATTTCATCAAAGTACTTTCTGTTTTGTGTGTAACTGAGTCCTGATAAACCAAACATCACTGGGATTTAGTAATTTATTGGTAGACTATGAAGCCAGTTTAGCAAGACTTACAAGATTCTCAAAGACTCCTCTAAAGTACAGTTTGTATATTAAGGGAGGAAGATCTCCTGATATATAATACAAGATGAGCCAATATAATAATAATAATAATAATAATAATAATAATAATAATAATAATCATAATAAATAATAATAATATTTAATAACAATAATAAATATTCTTCTTCTTCTTATTATTATTATTATTAATAATAATATAGAAATAATATTTAAAAGGAAAGTTAAACCTGCTCACAAAAGAAGATCTGGAATCATTAGATTGAGATATCAAGGCAATGATTTAAATCAAGCAGTATTTCAGATACAGATAAGTCATTATAAAGTAAGGTTTATTAAATGATAGTAACCGAAAAGGTTAATCATGTATTTTAGACATTCTTTGATTAATCTATATTATTTTCATTCAAAGCTTTTGAAAGAGGATGCTTAATTGATTTTATTTAACATATCTATATTAATTACATCCCTGATAGATTTATTGTATTTTCAATTTAAATAATACAAAAACAAACATTTAAATAACCCATTGATTCTTTGAGACGATGTTGCTAAATTTCAATACAGCTAAGCACAATTTTAAAACTTCAACTGCACTTCTACATTAGGAAAAAAAAAGTTTTTACAATAGCTATCTAAACCTGCATAAGTTTTATGAATTTAGTTTTTTAATGAAAATAGACATCGTGCAAAACTTAGAGCATTTAATGAAATGTAGTACTGAAATAACTGATTCCTTTAGATGAAATTAAACGCCTCAAGGCCTTACAAATTCAATCAAAATGAAAAAAAAAAGAAAATTACATAAACATGTGCCTTTATGTCGGATTTTTTTAAAGGAACTGTTAAAATTATAGTTTCCTTATAAACCATGTGATCTTCATTTGACTATGCTTTTGGAGAAAATACAAAAATAGGAGTATTCTATTCAAAACCATACTGAGAATATTTTTTGCTTAAATTATCAAAACTTTTAAAGCTTAGACTGTATAGAGTAATGTATTGAAAGTGCTTTTTAGTTAGCTACTAAAAGAAGAAAAAACTTCTCTCTATTGTCATTATTGCACCCCCCCCTAAATTAAATAACTAAATCCAGAAACAAGCAAATGCAATACAAAAATGTTTTTATCTTTGTTTTTGGGAAAATGAAGAATTTATGTGATTCAGAATGTAAAATTTTAAAACAAAAACAATAATGCTTTTCAGATATAAATTTAACTTGTAATGTCTGAAGCACATTACATTCAGAAATGATGGACGGGGATGGGGCTGGGCCCTTGGGGCTGGTCATGGCTTGGCTGGGGTGTTTGGCTGTCCTTAGACTCTCCGGCCTTTGACTCGCATCATACTGTATGGCTTTGATATCTTCTCCCCCTGCTGGGATGGGGGATGCTGGTTCCTTCCATTGGGTTTGGGACATTGGATGGTTTGGCTACGTCCTTGCAGGGGGTCCAGCTGACTGTTCTCACTGTATGGCAGGTTGGATACAATCATCGTCCCAGGATCCATCTAGGAGCGTGGTGTGGGGTTGGGTCGGGGCTGATGTTTGGGGCTGGTCCTGGGCTGCACTGTTGCCTGGTTATGGCCAGTCCTGTTTTTTGCCTCTCATCTTCCCACACAAGCAGAGGTGGGGTAGATTGGCCATTAGAACAGGGAGGATAGTGTATGTATGAAGACTGCAAGAATATTTTTCGTGTCTGCCTCTGTGTGTGTATCTTTTGAGTGCTTGTATATGTCTTTATGGGTATAAGGGTGGGGTTATGTGACTGCATGAACGTGAAGTTGTTTCTGTCAACTTGTAGGGTTGTCATTTTGCCTCCCCCGCCCCACCTACTGCATATCCTAGGCCCCAAGTGTGAACAGGGCCTGCTTCCTCACCCTTCTTATGCTCCCTGCCAGTGACAGGTTCCTGTGTCTGCTGGCATGCTGACGGTTCTTTAGGTGCGAGTTTGGTACTTCATTGCCGTCTCGTTCCTGGTGGCTGCCAGTTGGAACGCCACTGGGTCACCTAGCCATGTGGCGGCATCAGCTCTTTTTCTGTCTGGCCCCTTTCTGGGGCCGTGCACACCTGCTTTTAAGCAAACATTCTTTCTGAAGAAGCTTTTTAAATCCTTTATACACAAGCATGCCCATACATGCATACCAAGGAAAATTGGTGTCCGATGTTCACGGATATACACTAATACTAAATACTAAGCTGCAGCTACAGATATATAGTATTCTGAATAACATTCTGTACTGTAATCACCAGGTTTTGACTCAAATGGATATCTAAAGGATACGTGCTGCTCTTGAAGCTTATTTTATTATATACTTTGGATGTCTGTTGTATTTTGTTCCTCTCATCTTATACAGGTGTGGAATCAGACTTCTAGGAGTTACTGTATATCTTCTGTGTTGGCTAGTTTTCATTTTTTCCCCCATTTTTATTTTCTCTGTTTTCATATACTCTTTCCTCTCTATTTCCTTCTCGCCCCCCTCTCCATCTCTGTATCCATTGTATATGATTTTACTCCCTGAATAATTTTCAATAAAGTTTAATATACAAATATGTATCAAGAGGAACCTTATGGCAATAGTTATAATGGTCTGTTGAGCTATCAGCTAGCTCTGAGACATCTAATCCCAGAGCTATATTGGCAATACAGGAAGAAAACAAAAAAAGAAGGAAAATAGGAAATGTAAAAATTGCAAAACAGAGCCTGTTGGAAACCTGAGGATTTGTTATATTAACACTGAGGCTACAAGTGACCAAACTCTAAAATAGTATTTTCCAATATTGTGAAACACAGATACACTGTGCATCACAGGGATCATGAGAGCTTAGAAAATAAGATATTGACTCGGTCTGAATTGACTGGCTGCTAAGTCCAATTCAGAGTCAAAACTTTGAGAATCGTCACACTCCAAAAAAAAGAGTTTTTATCAAGCCTCTTCATATTAGAAGTTGTGGTAAGCCTTTCAATAAAAATACAAAAGCAGTTCTTTGTTGCCACTACAGCAACAATTTTAGGTCCAGAACCAGTGTGTTGGTAATCAAGACAAGAACTGCTGGTTCTAAGTGAGCTTCTCATTCACTTTTACTTAACAAATCCAAAGATAGAGGCAAATCATTTAAATACAACATAAAATTATGTCAACAGTTCCTAATAAAAATGTAACTTTCTAAAAAGCAATTTTTCATCCTTTTAGGAGTAAAGTGTTTTAGCCTTGCAGATCCATAAAACAATGAGCAATACATTCATTATTCCTCTCTCAGGATTGCAGAGTTATCTCAAATGAACTGCTGCCAGACACACAGTCAGTGTGCGCAATGACAATCCTCAGATTTGGGTGAAAAGGGTGCCAGGCTCTCATTTGATAACACTAACCAATAAAAACAAGTATGAACAAACAGCATACAAAAGTTCCATTCGAAGCTTCAGTATTAATAACACTACATGTCTAGGTATAGTGTGCATTTAAATATTTATAGTTTTGCTCTTTGTGTCTCCTTAAAAAAAAATAAAATAAATTCTTACGTTTTTGTATATTAAAGGGGTCATAGAATGCAAAACCCAGTTTACATTGTCATAGATGAATAACGATAGTTCAATGGGTAAAATGGACGTACAGAGAAGATCAAACCCCATCGACACCTCCTTTCTTTGCAAATCTCACATTTCTAAACCCGATTTGATGTGATCTCTGGGATGTTGTCTTATTTGTTTCTGGCCTGTACTTTTGTCACGCCCTGAAACTGACATACAGACCAGCTCACTGATTCACTGGCCCAAGGGAGGGAGGGTATGAAGTGTCGACTGCTGGGCCGCTAACTGGACCAGACCTCAGCAGAGAGCCATCAGCCACCCGTCTTCAGCCAGGGAGGGGGGCTGGGGGCCGGTAAGGCAGGCGGCAGGAAGCACGGGCCTGCCTCTGTCCAGGCTACTGTCACCGGGTCGGGTTTGGTCGCTCCGTCCCCCACTGGCTCCCTGCCCCCCTTTGCCGGGGTTCCCAGACCAGGCCCGGAGCTGACGGGTCGGTTCGAGTGCCTGGTGTGTTTCGACTACGTGCTACACTGTAGTTGACCACAATCCCCCTGGACATTTTTTAAAGTTTAAAAAGTAGGACACGTCTGATCACCCTACCATATCAACAATTTGATGTCTCAGTGAGTGAGTGCTTGTTGCTATGATGCGTCTTTACTCAGCAGCTTTGCTTATTGTAAACCAATCAATATTCATGAACTTACCATAAAAGGAAGAAAACCTGTCGTTTCATTCTAGGGCTTTTAACCAGGTTTGCATTAGGGCTCATAGAACAGCAAATATGCCATTTTCAGCCCAACCAATGTTACACACCCTATTCAGAGACCTTAAAGGGGAACGCCGTTTTTTTTAAATTGGACCCTTGATTTTACGTTATTACATCATGTTCTACTCACCCATATGAGTTTTGTGTCATTTGGAGCTGTTCTGAAGATATTCCGTTAGGTTATATCCAAGTACCGTCTTCCTATGGTTAAACGTCTTGGAGGCACAAACTAAACTGTTCATTATTTATTAGTTAGGGTACGCCAGCATTCATAACATGTAGGCGAATCACTGTCCCCCAGACATCCACGGTTATATTTTTTATATTTATATCTTTTAAAAACGAAGCGTGTAAGACGTCATCTGCGTGTGCTGGCTACCGTTAATTTTTTCTGTCCGCTGAACTGCTGCTAGTTTTACTCACATGCCTGGAAGATGTCTGGTGCTACTACCACAGATGATCTCGCTCTCGAAATGGAATTGAACGATTCAGATTAGCTAGCTGAATGAATAGAAGGGGTAGAGCGTAGCCGCCTGTGGCCCGGGCTGCCTGTAACAACTCCAGTCCGGCGCGCATGATGTAATAACGTAAAATCAATCTCATCCTATGACCCCTTTAATATTCCAAATACATGTTTGGGATGATGTTGACTCATTTACACAATGATTTAGAATTCTGAAGTCAACAAGATAGATGGATAACAGAGGTAAGATAAGATAGATTAAATGATAGATGACAATGAAAAGGGAAGATAACGGATAGATTTAACAGTGATCACACCATAAATATCTGCACCATGGCACACTGACAACACTCTCCAATAGATACAGTAGGTTTTTACTAAGAGAACAGGGTGTTAAATGTGATGTCAATAATTTTTAAAGGAATCAAAAGGAAAGGAAAACAAAGGTGTTGATGGCAACAGCACAGCTGATATTCCTCTCCAGGATGGTGTCACATCCAAACAGGAACAGACATATAAAGCTACTATGTGAAAAGGCAGAGAGAAGAAAACGTTAGAGATTGAACTAATACATTCTGAAGAGTGGGAGAATAGAGATAGAATGAAGCACAATTATGAAAAAAAAGGGTCACTATGTCCTCCAGCAGTCTAACCCTATAGCAGCATACTTACAGAGATAGCATTGGATAACCTGAGGCACTCTAACTATACTGTAAGCTTTATCAACAAGGAAGATTTTAAGCCTACCCTAAAAGCATGCTTTAAACTTACCTTTTTGAATGCTTTTATTTCTAAATTAAGAACACATCTGTGAGATAGGAGTGGGTAAGCTTTACAAAACTTATATTTGGTCATATTTGGTGATTCGTTTTGAGGCCTTTGTTCTATAAACTCATGACCACATAGTTTTTCTAGTGTTCTAAAACTTATCACCCAAAGAGGCTCATTACACTTGGGTACCAACATGTTGTACTTTTTCAGGACTTTTTTATGCAGTGTTACATTTAAAAAAGACTAACCTAATAGCGGGCTCACACTGAATAGTGTGGGTGTGAGGCAGACGCAGCACAGAACCAATCATTAAAATAATTGTGTACACTCACATTAGTCACAGTGCGGCCTAAGTACTTTTGTTTTATTTTTTGCTTGATGCCTCAGCATTCCCTTGTCATGTGCCACCGAACACACAAGCCAAACAGGAAAAGTCAGTAACCAGACTGGAATGTTCTGGTAAATTTCACAGTAAAAAAATCAACCCACAAACTAATGATGTACACAAAAAAAAATAAAAGAAAGGAAAGACAGGGGCTATTGGAGGATAAAAAAGGACACTGATGCTCACATTTTTTTCCCCAAAACTCACGGAATGTCATGTTCGGATTTATGTGTCTAACCCACATGCAGAACACTCGGAGGCAGATGAAAAAGTTCAAAGATTTATTAATAATAAATGTACAAAGTATGGTCAGATCCAAGAGGGGGCTCGACTGGTCACGAGTGGGTTCACTGCTGAGGAGGACAGAGAGATTAGTGGAGGTCCAGGTCTTTTGCAGGTTGTGAGTGTTCAGGTCTGTACCTGTTCGGAAATGGAGCAGAGCTGCAGAGGGGGGGAACCTAGAGTGTCCAGAGGTTGTCGGCAGGCTGAGGGCAGAGGCGGAGGCAGAGCTTACTGAGTGCAGGCAGATCACAGATTGAGTTTTCCTTCCAGTAATCTTCGGAGAGCGGGCAGGCAGATACTTGACTGAGGCTGCTCTCCAGAGTCCTACTGAGAACGAGCAGACAGATCACCGGCAGAGAAACTCTCCAGAGTTTAAGGTATTCAGGCAGGATCAACCTGAGAGGCAGAGAGGAGAAAAACGGGATCAGGTTTGGTTTACAGAAAGTCAGAGTTCACAGACAGGCAGGTTGGCTCAGGCTTGCTAACCGTTACTGGCAAACACTCCAGCACTGGAGTGAAGCCCTCCACCTCCTTATGTACGGATCTCCTGATGAGCAGATGAGAGACAGGTGGTGCGGTCGGCTCATGCTCCAGGAGATCTTGTGCGCCCTCTGGTGGAGAAAGTGGACAAACCTCCAGATCCCAACACGGAAAAAGTGTGAAGCAACCCAAACTTATTCTTTAAGTGCTTCCTCACCGTAGTCAGTGTGCCCCTAGGACAGGCATGTCCAAAGTTGGTCCTTGAGGGCCGCTGTCTTGCAGGTTTTTTAGGTATCTGAGCTTTAGCACAGCTGGTTCTGATGATTGCAGTTCAGCAAATGCTTGTTAAACAGCTATCAATGGAAATCAGCTGTGCTGAAGCAGGGAAATCTCAACCCTGCAGGACAACATCCCTCGAGGTCTAACTTTGGGCATGCCTATCAAAGTGGGCATTAACTATCTATTACTATGTCTTATCTGTAAATGTCAATTTTATCAAACATCTTTTTAATGATGATGGATTCCTAGCTTTTAACGACCAACAAGCAGAGAAAAACTTACAAGAGTTGACATGTTTTCTTTTAATCGTAATTGAGATCAGCCTTGGAGGCTTAAAATGTTCCACTGGGTGTACCCACTGCAGTGAGTCTCACAGCGTTTGAGAGGAGGTTGGCACTGAGATGGAACCCATCACATACTTTGTCATGGCAGCATTAGGCCAACTCTCTCCTAGATATTATATTGGAGACATTAGTAGCAAGGATGGGTATGGCCAGCCAGAAGATAATTAGAGCTTGGAATGCATCTTATCTATGATTAAGCAAAAAGGACATCACAATTTTCTATAAAATTTCTATTTTCTATTTCTGTTTACTTTGTAACTGTATGTGCCCGTTTCACCAGTTTAAGTTCATCTGAATTGTAATTTATTTCTGTTTTAAGTTCTAGGGAGGGTGAGCAGTGTTTGGTAAGTTACTGAAAAAGAGTAATCAATTACAGCTACTAGTTACTTCTTCAACAAAAGTAATTAAGTTAATAACTCAGTTACAGCTCAGTGAATTTAAATTATTACCAGCCAAAGTAACTAAGCAGTTACCTTGTATGTTTGTTGAAGAATTTGGAAAACTTTCTTCTTATTGGAATTTAAATAAAGCTAGACATTGAATTATGGAATATAAGATGTTTGTTATTAATACATGAATTAGGTAATTAATTTAAAGGTCTACATATCTGAAAACAAAGAAAACTAATCTGCACTATTTGAATGTGCATGGTATGACATGTGAGTTGAAATGTTATTTTGTAGAAGTGATTATATTTGTTGTTTATAATTAATATATATAATTAATACAAATAAAATATATATTTTCCAATAGAATTACACAGGGGTTACACTATTTCAGTAAAAACCTAGCAGGGCTCTATGATTCCAGCATTTTTGCATGAGAAAAAGTAAACCATGCAAGTAAAATCATTATAGCCCTGATAAAGTAAAAAAAAGTCACTTGATTAAAGGCAGCCACTGTTCGTTACTTAGGCAGATTAAAACCTTACAATAAATTGATCTATAAAAAGTAAATCTGAGCTATTTTCCCCTCAAATATTCAATGGACATACTACAGTAGAACATAATAGAAATCTGTCACAAATGACTTTTGGAATTGGTCAATCAGGTCAAAGCTGAGCTACAATTTTAAGAGTGAGTAAGAAAAACATTGCTTGCATATTTTTAAGTAAACATAATTAAAGCCTTTATGGTAGAGAACATTTTGCCACTTATTTTACAGAAGGTTGTCAAAAACATTACATAATCAATCTTCTAGTGACAAGCTGTATAAAGGATCTCCTCATAAATTTACTGTTAAGTGAAGTTGACTCTATCCTCTCCTACAGCCATTTTATAATAACCTCCAAAGTGTTCGACTGAGACGACAAATATGTAAATTTCCCTCCCTTAACTTAACATGCTAAATGTTTAACAAAAAATAAAAGACATAGCATTTGCTATTCAAATTTCATTGCTTCATCACAATTTAAAGAAAATTTTTTGTTTAATTTCCCCAAAAGAGCTGCTAAGGGACTTCATCTAAGCTCAATTTGATGCCAAGCTCCAAATTAAATCTTGTTAGGTTAAGTGACGCTGCAGATGAAGCGGTTGCCTCTACCAATGCGGCAAAAGCAAGGGCTCTCCATCACAATCTCACACTGTTTCACCCTGTCTTGTCCTTTATTTTGTTCCTTTTTCACACATCATTGTGTTTAAATTACTGCTCTGGCTTCCCTGCTTAAAATCATGCTCCTGCTAAAGTCCAGGTGGCCAACAAGAGCCAATTTTGTGGTCCCTATGGGACTGGCAAGCCAGGAGTAAAATGTTTTCCACTTTAATTTTAATACTGCTTCACTAAAGCAATAGGACATTACATCTGGTAAACTATTGCATTTTAAATAATTGTATTATAAAGACGATTGTTATTTTTAAGAAAAGTACCCCAAGCAGGCTACTGTGATTTTATTAAAGATAAAAAAGAACTATAAGAAAGTCAGCAAAACTGCAGCTTCATGTTGTTTGAAGATTCTACATGAGCAATTAATTGTTGCTGATTAACTAATAGATAGTAATAGCTCACCGTGTGGGAGTGTTTCGCATAATTTGTCAAATAGTTATAAGCCATCCTTTTTCAGTAACAATCCATTTATATATA
>NW_015150559.1:528626-547445 GCF_000732505.1 Cyprinodon variegatus
AGATCTGTTCTAAGATCTTCTAGCCACTGAGCATTGGCGTTGTGGGATGCCTCCTTCTCCCATATGTTTCTCCAGTACTGTTCAGTCTCAGCCCCGGGTGGATCTGATCTTGAATTACCCTGCCACTGTGAGTACACTTTGGATGGGTTGGTGGAGAACATATATATAAATTAAAGGTGGCATATACCAAGGAAATGCACTGTCCCCACAGCTGTTCTGCAAAGGCCTGAACCTCCTCAGCCATATAATCAACAAGACTGGCTATGGATACCAACTCAGGAATGGTGCCACCATTAGTCACCTCGTCTAGAGGGATGACATCTAGCTGTATGAGGGAGAAAAAAAAAAAAGAATGAGGGAGACATCAACTCACTGATCCATGCTATCTGGATCTACAGCAAAGATATCGGGATGTCATTCGGACTTGAGAAGTGTGGTCAGATGGTGACTAAGAGAGGAAAGGTAATCCACACAGAGGAAGTCTCACTCCCTGAAGGAACAATAGCAGACATTAAGGATAGTTACAAGTACCTCAGTATCCGACAAGCAAATGGCAGCCTTGAAGAGGTGGCAAGCAAAGCAGGTACAGCCAAATACCTCCAATGAGTAAGGCAGTCCTAATAAGCCAGCTCAATGGCAAAAATAAGTCCCAGGCAATAAACAGCTACCAGTAATAACACACCCTGCAATAATAATAAGCTTGCTAAAGGATGAGATACAGGACACAGACGTTAGGACATAGAAGCTCCTAACCATGCACAGAGGGTTCAACACCAAATCCAGCACCCTGAGACTATGCTAGCCGTAAGGAAGGAGGCCAAGGACTAGACAGTATGAGAGCAACTATCCAGGATGAAACATCCAAGATTCATAAGTACATCAAGGACAAGGCTCCAAGAGATGTTGTGCTCTGAGAACATCTCAGACCATTATGAACAGAAGATGAAGGGCTGGAGGCTCTGTCATGGGAGGAAAAGCCCCCACTTGGGATGTACCACCGAAACATAACCAAAGTGGCAGATATCAGGAAAGCCTACCAATGGCTAAACAGAGCTGGACTGAAGGACAGCAAAGAGGCATTCATCATGGCTGGACAGGAACAGGTCCTGAGCACCAGAGCAATAGAATCCCAGATCTACCACACCAGACAAGACCCCAGGTCTAGACTGTGCAAAGAGGCCCCTGAGACATTTCAGCACATTAAAACTGCAGGGTGTAAGATGCTAGCAGGGAAAGCTTACATGGAGCGCCATAACCAAGTGGCTGGCATAGTTTACAGGAACATCTGTGCTGAGTTTGGGCTGGAAAACCCAAGGTCAAAGTGGGAAACACCTCCGAAGGTGGTAGAATATGGCCGAGCCAACATCCTGTGGGACTTTCAGATACTGACGGACAGAAAGGTTAATGTCGAATCAACTGGATATTGTTGTATTGGACAAAGAGCAGAGAAGAGCCACTGTGGTAGAACTACTGTAGCAATATCAAGTGGCCGCATCATCAGGAAAAAGAAACATGAGAAAATAGAAAAATACCAGGGGCTCAGAGAAGAGCTTGAGAAGACCTGGAAGGTCAAGGCATCTGTTGTGCCTGTGGTTGTTGGGGCACTCAGGGCAGTGACCCCCAAACAGCAGTAGTGGATACGCCAGATCCCTGGAAATACATCAGACATCTCAATCCAGAAAAGCACAGTACTAGGAAAAGCAAAGATACTGCACAGAACCCTCAAACTACCAAGACTCTGATAGAGGACTCAAGCTTGGAGGAAAAAGAGAGACCGCCCACGATGCACTGAGGTAATGCCTGTGACTATCCTGGTTGTAAGGCATTGCATGTTAATGATGATCTGTGGTAATAGAAGCAGAGATCAATAGAATGCAGTGATCCCCATAATCACCAATTGGATGACAGATGCAGCATTCACAAGATTAACTTTCCTATAGGCTCATGAAAACTCAAATCTTTCCATGATGAGGCGACCGAATGAGCGTTATCCCTGTTTGCATTCCTTAAACATTAAACAACAGTAAACATGGTTAATTTTTCTGAATAATCCGTAAGCGACTCCACAAAATTTAAAAATGGCTATGATAAATGTTAAGTGTTCGCTAAGGGATACAGACATTTCTACCTCGATTGCACTGACGGAGAGGATAAGCTGATATGCCTCTGTAAAGTGAAGGCTTCAAAACTTAACTTATCATTTAGAGTGACGAGACACCCACATGGAAGCTCACCTTATCTATGTGAGAAAGTGATGTGAAGACTTGGATTGAATGTTACGTGATAAGCAATAGCCAAAGTGAAAGCCTAAATGGCAATTCTTTTTTTTCCTTTTTTTCATCACGGTTGCAGATGTTTACCCAGCTGACGATTTTTCAATAGATCTTTTGTAGCCTGGTGAAATAAAATTAGTTAATGGATTTATTATTTATATTCATGTGAGTCCAATTAAGGAATTTTGGTTCCAGTAACTTGAGTTTTTTATTTTATTTTAAATTACCAGATAAGGAGGTAAAGTGATTAACCAGTATTTGCTTGATTGACTAGGCAAGGACAGTTTTCATGCAGTTTGACCAAAGCATTATTATTCGATTATATCTAAAATATAAGGCTAGAATTAAATAATTAAAGTCAGTGACAGTAGGAAATAACTTACTTTTGCTTTACAGCTATAATAACTTTGGTTTTTAAATTTCAGACTTACCTTAACATTGGAATGGGTTTGACAAAGCATACATTGTAATTGAAATCAAAACGGACTGAAAAACCTAGGTACTATATAAAATCAACGTTGACTCATCCATCAACAAAACAATTTGCATATTAAACCACCATGAGATAGCTTTAACAGGGAAAAAGGTTTATAAAAACCATTTGGGGACCTTTGGATCTGGAGGTGCAGTTCGAAGCTGATTTGTTGGCGTCAGAGGCAAGTGAGCCTCTGATGAATAGTCATGTAATTTAGTTTCTTGAGTTTAACTTCTGCCTAGGCTTCATATAAATCAATGGTGCTAAAATAGAAGAGGAGCCTCCACACTCATTTCAAGGTAATATAGCTGTTTTATTTGAACATATCAGATATCAGCTGAACACTCGGTTGGCGGCATAGCTGACTTAAATCATTCCACTAAGATCCGGCGACTCTGATAACGTAGTTATATTTAATTTCAAACATGATATTTTTTACGTTTTCTCCGGCAACACTGTCATGTTTGGCTTAAGGTGCCTAACCCAAATGCAGAACACACTGAGGCTGGAGAAAAGTTCAAAGGTTTATTGAAGAGTTTGTACAATGAATAAACAGATCAGGGGTTTATCAGATCCAGGACTGGTCACGACTGGGTTCACTGCAGAGGGGGACAGAGGAGTTAGTGGAGATCCAGGTAATTTGCAGGATGAGAGTGTGCAGGACTGTACCTGTTCTGGAGTTTGAGCTGAGCGGCAGGGGGGGGGAACCTTGAGGGTCCAGAGGCTGTTGGCAGGCTGAGGGCTTGGCGGAGGCAGATCTTGGTTTGAGTGTTTGCAGATTACTGATTGAGTTTCCCTTCTAGTTTCTTCAGAGAGCGGGCTGGCAGGCCTTTGACAGGAATAATTCTCCAGGGTTCTTCAGAGAACTGACAGGCAGATTACCGACAGAGAAACTCTTCAGGGGTTCTGGTTTCAGGAAGGTTCAATCTAGGAAGCAGAGAGGAGAAAACAGATCAGGTTCAGGTTTTCAGGGAGTCAGAGATTCAGACAGGCTGGTTGGCTCAGGCTTGCTAACCATATCTGGCAAACACTGGCACTGGAGAGACGTCCTCTGCCTCCTTAAATACTGATCTCCTGATGAGCAGACGAGCGACAGGTGGTGCAATCAGCTCCGGCTCCAGGAGATCTAGTACGCCCTCTGGTGGAGAAAGTGGACAGACCTCCAGATCCCAACAAACACAGTCATCAGCAGAAAGCCTCAATATGAATTTTAGCTCTGAAGGTGAATTGATGACAGTATTCTCATATCTATGGGACTTCTAGTGTTAAATGAGCTGTGAAAAAGTTGACATTTCACTAAGATATTTTTTCTTAAAATCTCTGAACATTAGTCTTTCCTTGGTGGTGTGTCAGTCAATGTCCCACTGACTGCAGGCAGGTGGCAGCTGCAGCTGGGGTGCTCATTACACTACCAATGATTTGAAATTTTTATTAACCGTTTTTTGAGAAGGTAATTTTTTAACTTTCATCAGTCAGGTACGGAGAAAGTCTATCAGCAATGGTCTTGACCAGTCTTATTCAAAAACCCAGAGATGGCCCTGTCTAAGATCAAGAAAATACGAGTAAAAATCCTGTCGATACCAAGAAGAAACCAAGAACCTAAAGATATGGTCTCAAGACCAAGACCTATCTTGAGTACTACAACACTATCTATTACCAATCTATATGTTAAATTGTTAATGCTGTAAAATTAAAATACTTACGACATACATGCAGAATTACATAAAGAAATCAGTAAGTTTTAACGTTTATTTAAAAAAGGCAACAAGAATCTGAAAGTGGAGAACTGCAGGAAGTCAGTTGATGTTTCTGGTTTGTCTGACGGGAGAAAATAGACTGATCACAAAGGAGTTGGTTGATAACAGCTGATGACTGATTGGTTTGCTTAAATTTAGGGTTGAAGGTGAGGTAGCATGAATGTGTAGGGATTTTAATTCAGTGTGCTTTGCACACCCAGAGGTCCAGGAGAATGTGAGGTTACTAGGCAAACACACAGGTAAGACTTTTTCAATGAAGATCGAGACAAACTGCAGTTCACTGGTTGTCTGGCACAATAAGATCAAATTCACAAGAAGACAAATTTCAAGAAGAAGGATATTCCTGGTTTAGGTATTGTTGGAATACCATGAGGGATAAAACTTAATCAGACCAGAAAAAATGGCAAAACCCCAGAGATCTTAACAAGTACATTTCAGCAGTAAGATAATTAAAAGTTAGGTACATAAAAGTAGAAATATAAAAGGAGAATAACTTTATAGCTGCATAAAGGTAATTAAATAATTAATGAAAATGAATAATTAAAGAGATTAAAAATGCATACAAATAATAAGATGATTATTGTCAGGACTCTGCTGCCTCTGCCTTCTCCACAGGTGTTCCAGGTTGACTGATTGGTGCTCGCACACCTGCAGGTTGTTTCTGCAGCACCGGGGCGCTCTATAAGAACTGCGTTCAGACAGCGGGAGGACGCCTGAGTGTTACCGTAGTGGTACCCCCTCGTGTTCTGATCCTTCCTCTCGTGTCCAAGTGATCCCTCTCGTGGTGGATTCCTCTGAGTGGTTCCCCCGGTTCCTTCCGAGTCGGTTCCCCTCACTGGTCCCACCACCCTCACGGACCTCCTTCAGGTTTCCCCCGCTGTTCTGGTTCCCTGGATTTTCCCAGTGCTGCTTGGACCCTCTCTGGCTTCAGCTCTCTGGTCACCTGGACAATCGCCTTCTTCACCTCCAGGCAAGCATAGAGTCCAACCCGCCTTCTCCCCGGTTCGGCTTTCCCCGCTCTGAGGTAAGCATTCGTCCAGCTGAACATTCCTCTCTGCTCCGTCCCTGGTTAACCGCCCTTCTCATTCCCTTAGACGTTCCTTGGTTCCGGCTCCCTGTGCTGAGCTTCAGTCTGCTGATGGCAGAATCCCCTTTCGCTCTGTTTTTCAATAAAACCCTTAAAGATCTGCCTGTTTCCGAGTGTAGTCTGCATGTGGGCCAAACACTTCAAGCCAAACATGACAATTATATATAAAATATATTATTAATAAAAAAAATGAAATAAAAATTGGGTTAACAGTTAATTTGTTTTGGTTTTTTGTTGGGTTTTTTGTTGAGGATACAGTAAGTGTAGCAGCATTCTGGACTAACTGCAGCTGTCTGGTCAACTTTTTAGGTAGGACTGTGAAGACACCATTGAACTAATGACTTCTAACAAAGATTTTGTTCTTCAATGTCCTGCTGAGACATTAAGCAGGACATTCTCGGCTATGCCGAAAGAGGGCTGCCATTAGACCTGGCTGCGGTTAGCTTCGGAGCTCTGCTGGTTGCTGCGGTCCTCTCAAGTTCGGAACATTTTCTTTTAAATTACGCATTAAATCTGTGTATGGGCCATATGGCGATGCTTAAAATTATAATGTTCTCGCCTCAAATGATCTTAAAACGTAGTTTTATTGAACAACAGCAACAGACAAGGGAACATTTAACTTAATACTCTGCACTCTGTGAGTTAAGAAGATGGGCCGCCAACCAATGTGCATAAGTTGACTCTCTAGGACACACCCCCTCTTCATTTGCATAATGAGGCAGAAATGTATACAGAAATGTAAAAAGGGCAGGTAGAAATGTTAAAAAAAAATAAGGTAAATATTACAAAGGCAAATAAATAAAGAAGCTAATTAAAAGAGTTATATACATTTATGTCTTAGTGTATAATTTAATTTCTACTTAGATTTATTTGTTGATTGTATTTTTGTTGGCAATTAATTGTATGCTTATATATTTATTGAGCATTTATTTATTTATTTATTTATTTTTAAATATGGCAGAGTTGGTCCTCCATATTCATGTGGGGTCAAAACAGCAGATATTAATTTACACTGACAGGGGGCAGGATTGCTTTGCTAATTTTTCTTTTCTAATTACTGAGAGATTTCAGCTGGTGTCTTGGCTTTCCTTGACTTTTTTGCACCTCCTTTATTCACGTGTTCAATACTTTTTCCCTGTGCCATTTCACATTATTACACATAACTTAATTTCTGGGCATCTACTGTATTTGATTGATTTCTTTGTGTATGTGGATTGCAGGGATTGTTAACATTTGGTAAAATTGTCATGTAAAATCCACCTCTATCTATATATTTACTGAGAAATATGGTGGGGTCTTCAATACTTATTTCATCTGCTGTATGTTTAGTTTTGAAATTTCCTGAAAAAACACATTTTGATGCCAAGTTTATTATTTTGTTTAACCTTTATTTTACCAGGAAGTCCCTTGAGATAAAATCTCTTTTTCGAGGGAGACCTTTGTCGGCAGACATGCTGTTAGAGATGACAGAGAGATGCTGTTATTTACAAATCTTTCCCGGACCTCATTGATCAGCACAAATGTGAGGAGGGGCAGGATTTCTTTGGACAAGGAAATTCAGAAATTTCTTTGAAGAAGTTGAAGCCCCAATCAGCGGACCAAAAGCTGGATAGTTAGTCTCCATATGGTCCCCAGACATAAACCGGGCTGACAAATGCCATAAGCTTATCTTTGTTTATATACTATGAATCATCTTCCAAAACCCTTCATGCTTCTGTGATGGTGCAGTCCCGTATGTGACTCAGCATATCAGTATCCACTAAACAGAGAAAGGCGCTCAGGGAATCCTGGATCAGCCTCGGTGGGTATATTCTGACTTGGACATCTCCATCTGTTTCTCCATTGTTCACCTTTGTCCAAACTTTGTCATCCTTTGTCCTGTCCTCTTGAAAAGGGGAGGAGGTGACTGTGGGCTGAGTGGAATCACCCTCAGCTTATTTTGGAGCTACTACAACATTTATTAGTTGTACTTTTCTTTGTCACTATTACACTTTTTCATATCATAAAGGTGGTATCCAAATCTTGAACAAAATACACTACATTATTAGGAGATCCATAAAAGTTGTCTATAGTCAAACTTAAAACACTCTTGGGCGATTTTAGTGACCCAATTAAATATTGACATTATATGAGAACAGTAAGCCATCATTAACTAGGTGTGGCCGGTGGGTAATGAATTACCTCTGGCTGCTAGGTTGTTTGTCTTGTCTGCTGAAAAAGAGTATGGCACAAGGATGTGGGTAGTGAGCAAGAGTAATGGAGTACTATCCACCCCACCAAACAGATCCTTCAGGGGCTCTAAACTGGGTAGAGCTCATTAGGTTCAGATATCTCAGAAGCCAGGTTGGTTTGAGCTGTAGCCCATAGTGATGTTAAAGAGAGGTTAGGCTCGATTGTGACAAAGGCAGATGAATGACCGACTGTTACTGTCTTATGTACCTCTTTAGGTTCAGGTCTGAGTCCCTTACTACTGCCAGGATTCTGATAATTGGTTTCTATACTTAGACTTAGAGATATACACAGAGTGAATTGACTTGAGCTATGTGCTAACTTTAGAACATTCCTTTTTTGTTCCAGTTATCAAAAACAAGAATTGAAAAGTTTGCAAACCAGTAATAAACAAACAAGTACAACACAGTGAAACGTTTGGAATGACTGGTCATTTTGAACTTCTTGACATTTTTTTTTTTTTGTAGATTATATGCAAGTTTCCAGACCAACCAAAAGCAATGAATAGCCAGCAGCAACAAGCTTTAGGCTCTTATTTCACATTTCAAATTCAGTAATTTCATAACTAGCAACATCTATTGTGTAACTTGACCAAAGCGCTTAACACAAAATTCAGTGATTCACCCATTCACACACTGATGGAGGCAAGCTACAGAAGCTATCGGAAGCAAGGCTTCCATACACAGGTGCCACCATGCCCTCAAACCACCAGAGATACATGTAGGCAATAGAGGTAGTGTCTTGCCCAAGGAGACAAGAATATTAAGGCTTGAACTGACAACCCTTCGGTGACAGGGTAAACTCTTGGATCCAACACTACAGTAGCCCCACTGTCTATTTGTAAAGTTAATTCAAATGAAATTGTGTCTAGGTACAGAATTAGTTTCGAACAGTCAGTTTGGTTGACAACCTTAGGAGAAGCTTGATGCTAGCTTTTTCTTCCATATTTGTTTTGAGCTGTGCCATCCTAAAATACCTACATTTCAGAAATGCTGATTGGAGGTGAAGAATAAAAAAAAAAAAAAAATTACAGGTAGTCCTAATAATCAAAATAAAATATTTTTGTTGTAAATGTCTTGTGCTGGCAGTTTGAAACCCCAACCTACTTTTGGTACTAAATACTGTAACTGTGGCAAAGTTGCTTAGGCGATTTCATCTAATCATAAAACTAGATTTTGCATGTTTAAGTAGGCAGTTTTTATTTTAATCAAGCTTGAAGCTGTCAATTTTAACCACATACTTCTTCATTGGCCTATGCTAACATTTAACTGGCTTTACTGTGCCAGTGGTGTACTAGCTGTTATATTTGAAAGAGGGCATTATGTTTGGTGGTACCTGGGTTATTCTTCTATATTATAACCAAAATCCATTCATTTGGAGTGACAGTTGGTTCAGGTGGTTGGAACATGGATAAAAGTTAAAGCTCCTATTTAAAAAAATGTTGCTGAACAAGTTGATTTTAGGAGAAATAAAAGAGTCTACCAGTAAATCCATGTCTTCAGATCAACTGAAAGTATATCAGTTAACCTTCAAAGTTTGGTTTCTATCCAGACACAAATTTAAATTCCATCAGTTCTCCAGTCTGTTCTATCATTTGTCACAAATTGTGCCATGCGGTAATCCTCAATGGACAGATGCAGGATCCATTCATGCATCGAGACAGCCCCACATTTCCCATCTTTGTCTAAATCTCCTCTCTGTTGCTCTTTGTGCTAGACGTTCAGTTATTGTTTTCTGTTCTTAGACGGTAATGCTACATGTAATAGGTGTAGTATTTTTCTAGCTTTAGAGATGAGGGTAACAGAGCTAGAGTCCAGGGTCCGGGTCGTTGAACACACAGGAGCTAAATCAAACCAAGTAGTCAACAGCTTGGAGCCATCAAGACTGGGTTCATGGCCATATAATGTTCCTTTAGTAGTTTCTAAGCAGCAGGTCCCAGTATAATGCAGAACATGCAGAGAATAGTCCTACATCCTTAATTGCTATCCTTGAGTTGCTCTGCTCGATTGGTCCTCACCGTTTACACACTGTCTGCACATGCAACATCATATTTTCAGTTATGGTAAATATATACAAAGCTCTTTGTTTCCTAAAAAGATGAGCAAAAAAAGTGTATGATTGGTTGGTATATGTATGGCATTAGCGTAAGACCTTTGTATGCACCAAAGTGAGCTACTGGTATAGAAATTAATTCAGTCATACTACGCAACAACGCCTCTTTAATTCAAATTGCTTTTTAAAAAAAAACTTGTAGAGAAATTATCCCTTCATATTTCTTTTATAGCTGCATGTTTCTTTTAAGAATAACACCCTGTACTAGAGCCTTCTACCCAATGATTCACAGATGGAGAGACAGAAATGCAAACATGGATTCTGATCACAAATAAAATATTGTTTTGTACAAAGCAGGATCATAAAAATTTATGAATAATCTGGTGAAAACCACTGCTCCAGGGCACCTGTAAGGCTGAGACTGGCGGTATCCGACCGTAGAATGGGGACAGTCTTTTAAATTATAGGTTATATGTAGATCATAGAAACCTATAGAAATGATTTCTATACATAGACCAACTTCAACTTGTTACAGTGGCAAGTGAGACATAGTCTTTTTTAAAAATCCTTAGTTGCAGAGTAATTCATGTCATTTTATTAGACCATTATTACGTTCACAATAATGGTGGCGCCAACACCAATACTCATTCAAACTTAGATTCCACACAGCACCAGAAGACAAAAAAGTTAATTTTGGGGAGAGTTGACCTTGCTGAGTAAAATAAAAGCTGTTGAAATTTGTATTTCTTTAACCCATTTAGCTTAAAAAATATTCAACAATACAAAATGTTGTTTTACCATATTCCTTGACTATTTTAGACAAACTTTCTGTGAGAGGAATGCCAAAAATAAATTGTTGGCAGATCTGGAGATATCTAATCCACATGAGGTAGCTTGCTGCTCTGCAGGGGCAGTGTGAAAGTTAGAAACTTGTTCCCAGACCTGATAAATCTTTCAGTTGAAGAAGTTTGCCTTATCTCTCTGCATCAGTTCACAGACCACTGTTCCTCAAACCCACATGCACACACACTCTCGTTTTAGCACAGACACAAATAGGCAAACAAGTCGTATTAAAAGGCTGCAGTCGACAGGTAACCTTTTACTCCGGCCCACTGCTGTTACACCAGCTGCTGCTGCTTTTGAGCTAGAGTTTGAGTCTGAGCCTGAGGCGAGACTTGATGAAGGGAAACTCAACAAACAATGGATTCATCAACTGTGTAATAAGAGACAATGTGAAAATGGTCACTCAGGAAAGATGTATAAACATTTTTGAAAGAGAACCACCTACTACATCAAAAAGGAGTACAAGAAGTACAAGTAATTAAGAATCTTTATAAAGCAATATATTTCATAGTACTTAAAGTACTATTTTTTTTATACCCTCAATGACAGAGGTGGATTTTTTTTCCAGTTTTGTTTTGGGGGCCAGAGGGAGGCAAGGCTATCTGAGAAGGTACACAGACTATGAAAAATAATCTGTTGCTAAATCATTTGCGACTACATTTTTCTAAACCTTAAATATATTTAACTTCATGTAATGCACAATGGAGAGAAGATTTTTGTAATAACAAAGCAATAACAAAAACACATATATACAAATTGAATAGAAAAATATGACAAGAAATATAAAGGTGTAAATTTGTGATGAAATATTTAAACATTCCATAAAATATTGACATATAAAATAGAATAAAATAATAAATAATGCTATTTACCTTTTTTTTCTTAAAACATTAAACTGTTAAGTGTACCACTGAATTATGGAACTCAATTACTGAATGTGCCACTAAATATTTTTATATACCTTTCTAATTATAACAATAAATACTTCAATGCAATTTTTATATTTAATTTATTTACACAGTAACTTATTATCTTACAAAAGCATTTAATTGTGGACTAGGGCAACTTCCGTAGAGACCCTGATGTCTATTTGCCTGCTTCTCACTGTAAAAGACAACACATCTTCTTTCTGGGTTCCTTTAAAGATATTGTAGAGGATTTTGGCATTTTATTTAAAAGACCCGCCCTCTCCACTAAAAGAATTGGCCCTTGCACAACCCCGTACCCGCTTCCGAGAGTAAACGCCTATTAACCCTCAGGCATTCTAAGAGGGGTCTCCCAGACCCCATCTCCACCCCACGCCTGAGAGGGGTGGCCAGTCCTTGCCGCGTCCCGAGTGGTCGGAGAGGATTCCAGCTCTCACGCATTCTTCGAGGGATCCACCAGACCACGCTGCGTCCCTAGTGGCTATTTTGTTCAAATAGGGAACAAAACAAATGAAAAAGGAAAAGCAAAGCCCAGCGACAACCCCTCGCACAAAGAAACCTATGTCTTCCACACAGGGGCCTCTCGCCACCACCTCTCCTCCTCGTCTGTGTCCACCAGACAAGCTTCCTGGACCTTAATTTCCTCTGCCTGAGCTAAACATGAAAGCCTCAGTATTTCTCAATTAAAGACATTTCATCCCAGCGCTGTGTGTCCCAAGCCCGTAACATCATAAATGACCCCTCACACCCCAACATGGACTTTTCTCCCTGATGCCCCCTTGCAAGAGACTTTAAAGCATCTGATGCAGGTCCAGCAGATTCCAGAATATTTTGTTCCCCACTGCCATTAGAATGCTGAATGTTATGTAAAATGAAAAAAATAATGAATATTACATCTGTAATTATACAGCCATATGTTTACATTACTGTTTTTTCATCAAAATGTTTTTTTTTTATCACTGCTGCTTACCTTATCAAGGCTGCACTTTAAAAAATGAAATAGTCTATAGTAATGTTCTTAACGAAATCTCTTTTTGTTTACACTTGTGTATACAAAATTACAAAATAAAATCTGTCTAAGTCTATTCCATTCAGAAACTATGGGAGCAATACATGTCTTGATGTTGAATGGGCTTCCATTGGAAGGTCCAATTGGATTATGCTTTGACCGCAGTGGTCCAGGTAAAGGACATGTATGAGCACAAATAAATGAATATGTTGCGAGAGTTTACCAGAAGATTATAAATACAATAAATAACTCGGACTGGAAGTTTCAGTTATTTAATAGGTCATTCAAATCAAGGGTAAAACTATTTAGTTATTAATTAGTGTGTCTGTTCATTCGGATGCTATGAGTGAATCCAGCCTTAGTGATAAATCGTTCACTGTGTATACACTGTGTATACAATAGTACATATTAGCTACAATCACATAGTATTATATCTGATAACTATGCAAACACTAAACACTACTGAAAATAAGTACAAATAAAGAAATAAAAGGGGAAGAGGGGTTTAAAGGTCCGTTCAAAGTCTGAGGGATATTCAAAGTTTAAGGCTTAATGCATTGAAAGTGTCCTTTATAAAGCAGCACCAGATAAATGTGAATAATCCCTGATGCAGGGATGTTAACTGCAGTCAAAACAGTGAAGTTTCATGGTGAATAATGAATAATGACTCAGGAATGCACTAAACAAAAATGAGGCAAAAAGATCCATTAGCTTAGCTGGTTCTAGGGGTTCTGGTTCTGGTCTGGTCGGGTCCAACAGAAACAAAGAAAGGGTTAGCTCCCGATATGGCTTCTATAAGGTGTTCAGCACGAGGTAGCTAGAGCTACAATGCTAGCCAGTCCACTGTAGCAGTTAGTTTCAGAAACACATGACTCATTCAGTCTATGTAGTAAACATTAGCATTCAGTTAAACTGTTAAAACCATCACCAGTTGAATCAGAAAGTTTAATTTAAATAGAACTCAAACACAACTACCTATTCTACCTAGTTCACCCAAGCAGAGCACTTATTAAGCATCAGATGGAAAAAAGGGGAGGGATGATGTTACTGTTTTGGTTCGGTGGAGGGAAGGCCTTCGTCTCGGTCCGGTTTTCTTCAGGCTCCATCCTCAATCCAGTCCAGTCCGCTCGTCCAACAGCAGCTCAAAGAGATTTGTATAATTTTAATGCATTAATAAGAGGTGATTTTGCAAAGAGTTTGATTTTATAACTCACGGTAGCATGGGACGTCTCCCTTATAGCTACGGTGGTTAGGTTGTAGCCTCAGCCTCCAACAGCACCTCCTCTGTGCTACTCTGTCTCTGTATCACAGGCAATCATGGGTCTGGCAGCTTCTAATGCTGCGTTCACACCGGACGCAGCAGGCGCGACAGAAGCAGCAAGTTTACATGCAAAGTCAATGCTTGACGCGCGTCAAGGCGCAGCAAAATGTCCCGCAGCGCGTTTTGAGCAGCAGGCGCAGCGCGTCTGAGCAGCTGAAACAGCGCGTCGGGCGCGTTTAGAATCTGACGCGCGTGATGCGCCGCAAACGCGTTGCTGCTCGAGATGGAAAAATTGAATTTTTGCTGCTCGACGCGCCGCGTCAACCAATCAGAAGAGCTGATCTGGGAGCTGGCAGAGAGACACAGCGCTGATGATACAGAGCTATGATCACTCCTCTGAAACAGTTTATTGACGCATAAATTAACTTAAAATGCAGAAATCTGCTGGCAGAATATGTTCGCTTTTATTATCCTGCTGCCTGCAGTTTGGATTATTTAGATGAAAAAACACATACCAGCTGCCGCGGTGACCTGCAAGGCGGCGACCCGGCCAGAGGCTGCTGATGAAGGGATTCCTACTGTCGGCGCACCGCCGGTATGTGGGGGTCTGAGCGGCTCCGACAGAAAAAATATTGGAAGGCAGGATGATAATCTGAACGAACTGACTGCACTGATTACGTTTTCAGGTGTATTTTCTCACTTAAAAACATATTAAAACTACTTTATTCCCACTGATCACAGCAAATATAGCTGCAAGGCAGAGGAAAGATAGTGAAGCTCCGCCCAACGCGCGTCAGACACACTTTTGCACCACGCAGCCAGAGCAGCAAAGCTGCTTCAGCCGCGCGTCAGAACTAACTGGTACAAGCAGCAAAACTGAAGCAGCAGACGCGATTTTGCTGCTTTTGCTGCGTCCGGTGTGAACGTAGCATAACAGGCTTCTGGAACACTGTGTTCAACTCAGTTTGAATCACAGGAAGAATAAAACACTGCATTCAGCTCCTTCTGAATTGCAGAAAAAGGCAGTATGACTTGGTCCAGCAAGCGCACACTTCTCCAGAGGGATTTGGTCACTACTTAGCATAGCCTTCAGCTGGAGGCAGTAGGTAAATTCTATCTGCACAGTCTAGACACTTATTCCAACACTAAGTGTTGGTGGCAGAGTCTGTATGGAGTGCAGCTTAAGAAAAGCCGTATATTAAATCAATCACCTTTAAGAAATATGTCTGTAACTGATTCTAATGTAGCTTGTTAGATGGCACTACATAGCAGGTGGTTTATCTCCTTTAGAATGGCTGAACAGCTCCTGACTTCTCAGTGATAACAACTCTCCAAGAAGAAAAGCCACAATTGGCTGTTCTAATTCTTTCCATATGACACATTCCACATCATCCCTTAATGTGCATATTTAGTTGTTTTTTTTTCAGACCATGGGAGAGAGGGCTACCAACATCAGCTAGACACATCTGATTAAAAACACTCTAAATACATTTACAACTAAAGATGAAGATTTAAAAAAAGAAACAACTGAGGTAAAACATGAGTCTACATCAGTGCAGCCTACACTGATTGAGGACAATATTTTAGGGAGAGGGGCTTGAAAACAGACATGTAGGCTATGCCCGAACACCAGCCCTAACCCCTAATTCGTCAATCATTATGTAAGGTGGGGACTTTATGATAAAAAAGGTTAACTGACCCCTTCCGACAGATAATCACATTTCGCTCCCCATTGATAACGTGACTTCTTTCTCACCCCTAAAACAAATCCAATGATGTTTTGTGAGTAGAGCTCTTGCGGAGCATTCTGGGATATCTGTCTGTGTATTGACCATGGATGTACATTACTTTTTAAGGTCCACTGTAGGACTTTTCAAGTCAAATACTTTCACCCAATATAAAATATATATAAAATGACGTAACCACTAAATGTAAATTGGTTGTCTCATTATTGTCCCTCTCTGCATTTGAGAGGCCATAGACTGTGGCTTTAAAAACAGTTAGCAGAGGCACACACGGAAGTACAGTATGTATGACTGAAATGCGGGGGAGGGATTAGTAAAACATTGGAAAGAAACATTAAGTTAAATATCATATTTACATCCAGCTTTTCAATTTGTTGGGACTCAGTGGAAGCCTTGCCCATGAGTGGCTCATTTTTAATGGCTAAGCAGAGGGGAGTCACTCTTTTCTCTCTGGCCTCAGGCACAATTTGCTGTATCTGTCTCCTTAAAGCTCTTACCAGAGCTCTCCCAAAAGGCAAGTTTATTTATATAGCACATTTCAGCATCAAGATGAATGGAAGTGCTGTACATTAGAAAAAGAAAGAAAAAGAAACAAACAATGCAATTGCATGAAGGTAGAAGTACCAGATATTTTGAAAGCCTCCTTGAGTAGATATACAGCCTTACTTTCTTGCCCTGCCTGTCTGATCATGTCTTAGTCTGTTTTCAGATTTCCCCATTTTGCCTGTCCCTTAATGGATTATCTTACCTGATCTCCGATATTCTGGACAATGACCATGTTTCTGATTACCGAATACCCACCTCAAGTCTCTGCTTTTTATATTTGTTTGCCTGAATTTGCCTCAATGGTTTGGAAACCACTGCTGTTCTATGACGACCGATTCAAGCCTCATTCCAAGGTCTTTTTGCCTGTCAGTGTAACTAAATCGTCAAACCTATTTTCTGAATCTGTCCAAGGTTCAGTCACCAAAGGGTTCACATCTCCACCAGAATCCTGAGAAGTTTTCTAAAAATATCTTAACTCATCCCAGCCGCTAATCTGTCTCTCCCTACGCAGTGGTTCCTGTTGCTGATGATGAGCTGTTATCCAGAGGATCAATCTTCAAAACGTCCTTCCCTATTATTCAAAGTTCAAATTACATAAAATTTCAGAATATCAATATAGCAAAAAAAGACTTCCTCCAAACATCTAAGGATCTACTTTTTTAACCACAGTTAAATAACTGTTTAATAAATGTCTTCGCCGAACAGCAAAGAACATCCTATCACATTCACATCATCTTATAAAAAAATGGCTGCTTTGTATTAACAAACAGAAATGCCCTTTGGCAACCAGAAGAAATACCAGAAGACTTTGTAGGAGTGATGGAGATACGATTACAAGAATACTGTCATGATTGGCTTAAGAGACTTAACCCACATGCAGAACACCACTGGAAGCAGAGTAAAAGTTTAACAGAGTTTATTGAAATGTTCACAGAGAAATCATGAACTGGTTCTGGCACAGGTCCGGGACTGGAATCACTGATGTCTGCAGAGATGGATAGTTTGATTAGCCAGGCAGTCGGATGGTTTATCGAGTGAGTTAATTCTGAATGTACCTTGAAGAGGTTCTGACAGATCCTTTGTGAGGGAGGGAACCGGTTGGGTCCAGAGACTGTAGATTCAGCAGAGAGCTCAGCAGCAGCAGCAGCGTCTAGCTTCTGGCTTGTGAGTTTCAGACCTTGACTTGAGTTTCTAGCTCTCCCTTGAGAGCAGTTGGGGAAGTCCAGACTGAAATCTTCAGGTTTGGCTTCCTTGGGCAGGCAGGCAGGTTTACAGGCAAAGCTCATCCAGAGCTTCAGACTTCAGTCGGGTTTTCAAACTTGGTCAACACTGCGGCGTGGAAGGAAGGTCTGACTGCTGCTTATGAAGGAGGTCTCCTGATGGGCTGATGATCCTCAGGTGTGCTGAGGGCTCCAGCCCAGGAGACCCACAGCGCTCTCTGCTGGAGACAGGTGGCAGATCTCCAGATCCCAACAGTACCCCCCATCAACGAGGAGGTGGACGGGAGGGACTTCTCATAATTGAGGATAAAAGAGCCAGGAACCCAGGTGCGGTCCTCCGGACCGTAGCCTTCCCAGTTGACGAGGTACTGCCAGCCGCGACCTCGCCGACAGGAGTCCACGATCCGGTGAACTGTGAAGGCCGGATGGCCATCAATGTCCAGGGCGGGTGGAGGGGAGTCGGAAGGTGGGCACAAAGAGCTGGTAATGACCGGTTTGACCTGTGAGACGTGGAAAGTTGGGTGGATGCGTAGGGACGTTGGCAGGTGCAGGCGGACAGCAGAGGGATTAATGATCTGGGCTATCTTGTACAGACCGATGAATCGTGGCGAGAGTTTTTTTGACATGGCCTTGAGTGGAATGTCACGTGTCGACAACCATACCTCTTGCCCAGGGGTATAGTCAGGAGCGGGGCGTCGTTTGGAGTCGGCGAATCTCTTAGAAGAGGCAGAGGTACGGTTGAGGGTAGTGATGGTGTCGTTCCAAATGCGATGACAGCGGCGGATGTGGTGGTGGACTGACCTAACCGTTATCTCTCTCTCGTCTGCGGGGAAAAGTCGAGGTTGATAACCTATGGAGACTTGAAATGGAGATAAACCGGTTGCAGCAGATCTTTGTGAATTGTGTGCGTATTCGATCCATGTCAGAAACTGACTCCAGTCAGTCGGATTATTTGAGGTTAGGCAGCGGAGAGTGGACTCAAGCTGTTGATTCATCCTCTCCGTCTGCCCATTATCTGTGGATGGTGACCAGAGGTGAGGGAGAACTTGCAATTGAGAGCAGAACAAAAGGCTTTCCAGACCTGCGAGATGAACTGGGGACCAGGATCTGAGAGAATCTCTTGGGGTATGCCATGAAGACAGAAGACATGTTTCACAAGGAGTTGGGCGGTCTGGAATGCAGTGGGTAGTTTCCTGAGGGGAATCAAATGACAGGCCTTGGAGAAACAATCAACAATGGTTAGGATAGTGGACATACCTCTGGAAATTGGAAGACCGGTAACAAAATCAAAAGCGATGTGGGACCATGGACGGGTTGGAACAGGTAGAGGACGCAGCAGCCCAGAAGGTGGTTGGTGAGTGGTTTTGTTTCTGGCACAGATGGGACAAGCCAGCAC
>NW_015150559.1:547850-550425 GCF_000732505.1 Cyprinodon variegatus
CCAGGTGTCTCAGGTTGATCAGAGGAGTACAGACGAGAGAGAGTCAGGGTTGACGTTTTTGGAACCGGGTCTGTAAGAGATGATGAGATTGAAGCGAGAAAAGAACAGAGACCATCTAGAGTGGCGTGGGTTGGATCTTTTTGCTGATTGAAGATAAGCCAGGTTTTTGTGGTCTGTCCAAACCAATACTGGATGCTCTGCGCCCTAGAGCCAATGTCTACATTCTTCCAAGGCGAGTTTAATGGCAAGAAGTTCTCTGTCTCCAATATCATAATTTTGTTCTGCCGGAGAGAGTCTGCGTGAAAAGAATGCACAGGGGTGAGTTTTCTGGTCGGAGTCTGATTGTTGCGATAATACAGCTCCTACACCGGAGTCAGAAGCGTCCACCTCTAAGATGAACTGCTTAGAGGGGTCGGGCTGGATCAGGATGGGTGCGCTGGAAAACAGAGTCTTAAGATTGTTAAAAGCAGTTTCAGCTTCAGGTGTCCATTGAAATGTCTTCTTCACAGAAGTCAGGGCTGTGAGGGGTAGAGCTGTCTGACTATAATTTTTGATGAAGCGTCTGTAGAAATTAGCAAACCCCAGGAACCTTTGAAGCTGCTTACAGTTTTCAGGTGTCGGCCAGTCCAGAACTGCCTTTATCTTGTCTTCGGATGGCTTCACCTGCCCGCCCTCGAGCACAAACCCTAGAAATGTGACAGATGGTTGGTGAAATTCACATTTTTCAGCCTTTACAAAGAGTTTGTTTTCCAGCAGTCTCTGAAGGACCTGGACTGGAATCACTGATGTCTGCAGAGATGGATAGTTTGATTAGCCAGACAGTCAGATGGTTTATCGAGTGAGTTAATTATGAATGTACCTTGAAGAGGTTCTGACACATCCTTTGTGAGGGAGGGAACCGGTTGGGTCCAGAGACTGTAGATTCAGCAGAGAGCTCAGCAGCAGCAGCGTCTAGCTTCTGGCTTGTGAGTTTCAGACCTTGACTTGAGTTTCTAGCTCTCCCTTGAGAGCAGTCGGGTTTTCAAACTTGGTCAACACTGCGGCGTTGAAGGAAGGTCTGACTGCTGCTTATGAAGGAGGTCTCCTGATGGGCTGATGATCCTCAGGTGTGCTGAGGGCTCCAGCCCAGGAGACACACAGCGCTCTCTGCTGGAGACAGGTGGCAGATCTCCAGATCCCAACAAATACAAAAATGAACTGACAAGAGAATCCAATGAATAAGCGGAGAGCTCAGAATTAAATCTGGTTATTAGGCAATTTTCAAGTTGGGACTGGAAAGTTGACAACCAGTCAATTTCAACATCAATGCACAATGTATAGATTTAGTCTGCACAGTCTGTCAAGCATTTTTTGGGGTGCAAAGCTCTTTCAACGACATCAGTGCATGACATATTTGTAGAAAATATTTCAAACACTTTATATATTCATGTTCAGCTATTGCCATCAGCTGACCACTAACATGCTGGAAGTATCCTCTCTCTCCCATCTTATTTCTTGTGGCATCTTTCTCTTCTTCATTGCCTTACTTTTATAAATAAAAACAGTTGAGACAGCTCTTTGCAAAAGTTCAAGCTTCTTTGGTGTTCAACCTCTTGACCACAATTTTAAAGTTTTGTAATCCATCAATTTTATTGTCTTTCGCTGCTGCTTCTTATAGTTTATACAGGTTGGCAAGCAACAGTTGTGCATTAGTGCCACCAAAAACAATGTTTAGTCACTTTTGAAACAACCTGTTAAAAGTGATTTTATATTTTAATACACTAAGGCTCATTCTCAGTGTTGTGTTTAGATGATGCCAATACAAAAGAAAATAGACCTAAAGAGCTATTTAAGCAGCCAGACAGTAAGCAATATAGGACAATGATAAAAGGTTGTGTTACATTTAATCCTTTACAATTAAAAATGCACTTATACATTATATGACTTTAGGAAACACAGATATCCAGTAATAATGATGCAGGGCAGCTTGAAGGTGAAGCAGCTGGCCCTTCAGTGCTTCAGGTGATGTCTAAATAAACCAGGTGAAACTAAAATATTTGCACATGAGGAGTTCTGGATGGAGAATATTGACAGACAAAAACATTGTTTTAATCTTATATATTATATATATATATATATATATTGTATGTTTACAGTTTTGGTATAATTACTGATCTAAGTGGGTTGCTCTGTCGGGGAAAGGCACATTTTACATTTATGTTATGTTTTAGAGTCTCTATTCTCCAGTTAATGATGAATCACTTACTAAATTAGTTGACAATTATTGAAATAATCGATTAATACGATTCATTTTTTCAGCCCCAGATAAAATACATGAAATGGGCTACACAGAGTAACTAGAGCCCAGATGTTCAACTTTTATAGTGAAGTTAATATTTTAATTAATGTATTATTTTGCTGGATACAGAGAGAGCATAGTAGGTAAAAAATATAAGAGTGGGGTTTAACTCTGCACAATTCTATATCTTCAAAAGAAAATACTGTATTTACCTTCTCACTTAGTTGTTCAATTGAAACCATTTTCAAAGTGGAAAACATTAATCAGAGCCGGTGATACTTCAAACATTGATAAACA
>NW_015150559.1:552437-573074 GCF_000732505.1 Cyprinodon variegatus
CTGTAAATGGACAACAAGTGGAATTTATTGGCAATTAGCAAGACACATTCAATAAAAGAGTGGTTCTGCAAGTGGGGACCACAGATCACTTCTGAGTACCTACACTTTCTGGCTGTTGTTTTGGGTACTTTTGGAAGTTGGTGGTGCTGTCACACTCACTGTAGCTTAAGACAGACTCTACAACCCACACAAAGGGCTCAGGTAGTGCAGCTCATCCATGATGACACGTCAATGCAAGCTGTGGCAAGAAGGCTTGCTGTGTCTGTCAGTGAAGTGTCCAAAGGCTGGAGGCACAACCAGGAGAAAGGCCAGTACACTAGGAGGAGGCCGTAGGAGGTCAACGACAGCAACAGAAGGATTGCTACTTCTGCCTTTGTGCAAGGAAGAACAAGAGGAACGCTGCCAGAACACTGCATGATTACCTCAAGCAGGCCACAAATGTGCATGTGGATAGTGTAAGGGACCATTATCCACAGATGGGGGTTGTGCTCATGCATTTTCCAGAGAAGACCAAGATTGGTGAATTTAGTACTGGTACCCTGCACCCTTCACAGAAGAAAGCAGGTTCACACTGAGCACATGTGAAAGTCTTGACAGAGTGTGGAGACACAGTGGAGAGCGATCTGCTGCCTTCAGCATGACCAGTTTGGGTCAGTAATGTTGTGGGGTGGCATTCGTTTGGGGCATTGGACATCCCTCCTTGTTCTTGCCAGAGGTAGGATGACTGCCTTTAGGTACTGAGATGATATTCTTAGACCCCTTGTGAGTCCAAATGATGGTCTGGTTGGCCCTGGGTACCTTCTAATGAAGGGCAATGCTAGACCTTAAGTGCTGTAGTTTCAGCAGTCCCTACAAGATGAAGACATTAAAGCTGTGGATTTGCCGCTGTGTCAAGACCTAAATCAATTTAGCGAATCTTGGACATCATGTCTCAATTAATCCACCAATGTCACATCGCAGCACAGGTTGTCCATCAGTTGGCAGATGCTTTAGTCCAGGTTTGGGAGGTGATCCCTCATGAGACAATCAACCTCATCAGGAGCATTCCCGGGCATTTTAGAGAGGACATACAGGCATGTGGGGCCACACGCAATACTGAGGCTCATTTTACCTGTTTTAAGGACATCTCATCAAAGTTGGAACAGCCGGTAGTGTGTTTTCCCCTTTAACTTGGTATGTGACTCAAAAGCAATGACTCCATTGGTTAGTGTGTTTCACTAAAGTGTTTCATTGATGATTTTTGTGTGATTTTTTTTTTTTGTTTTCAGCACATTCAACTTTGTACAGTAAAAAGTACTCAATGAGAATATTTCAACATTCAGATCTAGGATGTTCTATTTGATTGTTCCCTTTAGTTTTTGAATAGTGTATCACAAAATTGATTAGTTTTCCTTTGAATATATTCCATAAACTTCATTTTCTAAAATTTTATCTTAAACCTTGGGTATATCATCTGTAGATATAATCTTTAGCTAATAGAATTGCTAAACTTTTAAATATACGTAATAGTGGTTTTGAAGTTTGTTTGTAGACCAAACCTTTCTGACCTAATGTGGCTTTCACCAATTCACATGTGTTATGAATTGGCGCAATATAAATAAACTGAATTGAAATTAAATTTTCCAAAGGAGTCTGTTGTGAACTAAATTAATTAGATTTGGTGGCATTGAGCATTAATTTATCTGCAATATACTACAGCATAAAAGTGACATTTATTACCTACCTTTCATTTCCAAAGCAGCAATGCTGTCATCTATTATAATATATATATATATATATATATAT
This sequence comes from Cyprinodon variegatus, assembly GCF_000732505.1. Lineage (NCBI taxonomy): Eukaryota > Metazoa > Chordata > Actinopteri > Cyprinodontiformes > Cyprinodontidae > Cyprinodon > Cyprinodon variegatus. The sequence continues at coordinate 554,223 of NW_015150559.1, forward strand.
ATATATATATATTAGTTGCACAATGATTGTTTAAAGTTCAACAAAAATTATTAATTCATTGTACTAAATTGTACTACTAATACATAGTATTGCTAAAATATTTTTAAAGAAATGTCACACCGCTGACATAAAAACGTTTTTGAAAAAATGACTAAAATGTCATCAAAAAACACTGTATGTTAAGCTGCTTTATGACGGACAAATGAACCCTGTTGCATACCTAACTGCTGCTACAATACAATAGCTGATAACACAGAATTTTTTGATGGTTCTTTAGCTAGTTCATGTCAAAAAAGAACATATATCATCAGAAAGCAGACAACAATGTTTGGCTGCAGCTCTGCATATGTAGGATATGGCTCTAAGGTTGACAAACCAGGTAGTTGTTTCAGGTCTTGAAACATCTGACATGTGTTCTGCCTCTCCTCCTTGTTGCTCTGCTTTACCTGTGCTTCTTTACTGCTGTGTGGAGCTGTTAGCTCTACTGAATTTACTTAAGGTCAGAAGTTCCTATACTGTTTGACAGATGTGACACCAAGCACATCCATGTTAAATGGGTCCATCTAGCAAACATTTGAAGAGTTATATTCAAGATGGATATTTTGGACACTCAGAAGCACTGGCATTTGGCTCAACTCGGACACTAATGGCAACTTCAGATATCTGTAAAGATTCTCAGTCATCCAGGTCTCGGTCCTCAGTGCTCCCTCTCGAGTGCTCCTCAGTGCTCCCCAGCACTAGCTAGAACGGAAGATGAGGCGAAACGTCTTCTAGAAACATTAAGTCTAGTTGCCTAGACTGAACTCTTTCGAGCAAATCTTAAACCTCTTTTTTTCAGAATCAAGGACAATAGATGCTTTCATACTGCTAATAAAGTTGTTTTTTTTTATCTTGGAAAGGGGCTATAATTTATGTCTATCTCCAGTTTTATATAATGCAGTTTTCATTTTGTTTGGAAATGTATCCATTTAAAAAGAGGATACAGATATAACAGGTTTAACATTTGCATCAATAATTGTTATTATTGTAATTAATAAGTGCAACAGAATTTATTTTTACATTTGTCACCAACAGCTCTAATCTCCCCCCTTCCACTCTTGTTAAAAAAAATACTGAGTTTTTTTTGTCATGGGCGCCTTGTAGCTCAAAGCTTGTTGTGGTCCCACGATCAGGAATCATTTCTGCCTATTTCAGGCTGTCATGAAAAACTTCTTGGTTCTTTTCAACCACTATATACATATTGTTAATAATTATATTGTTGTCCATAAAATCCATCCATCTTCTCCTGCTTATTCAGTCAGGATCACTTTGGGGCTGATGCCAATCTGCTGCAGTCTACGTGCAAAGGGCGGTATACAGCCAGAACAGGTCACCTGTCTGTTGCAGGGCAACACAGAGACAGAAAAAGACATACAACCATGCATGCATACTTACACCTAAGGACAATTTAGAAAAATTAAATTAACAGTCATGTTTTCGGTCTGTGGGACAAAGGTGGGTACCCTGAGAGAACCCACACATGCAGAGGGAGAACATGCAACCTCCATGCAGAAAGACCCCGGGCCTGAAATCAAATCCGAAACCTTATTGCTGCTAGGTAAAATTTCTACAAATTGTTCCACTGTGGATCCCTGCTGAGAGAATATTTTGGATAGTTGATAAATTTTTGCCATTTCTGATAACAATATTTAATATTGTCAGGACTCCTGTCAGTGTGTTTGTGTTTCTGTGTTTGTCTCCCTTCCTCCACCAGGAGGTAACTAACTCTGGACCGCCTCCTCAAACACCTGCTGATGGTTTCCTCGTTAACAGAGCGTTCTTAAGCTGCTGACTGCCTCTACCTCAACGCCAGAGTGTTTGTCAGTTTTGGGTAATCTAGCCAAGCTGAGTTTTGCTGAGTCAAACTGAGTTCTAGTCAACCTGAGTTTTAACTTAGTTTTTTGTCGTTGCCTCTCGGCAGGAAGTCATCCTGCAAACTGGATTTTTGGGACCTTCTCTCCCTGGAAGGATCAACTGAGCTACAAACTGAGCTGGGATTCAAACAGGAGCTTTGGATCCACTTTCCCCAAGAGATTGTTTGAGCTTCGCACTGAGAAAGGGATTTATCTCCACTACGACCCATTCAAGTACCGCAGGAAATCTGAGTTGCAATCAGTTTCTCCGTTCACCTATAACAACCGCATTCTGGGTAAACCCTGTTCCGCCCTCCACCGAATCAGACAAACACTGGAACTACAGCATACATACTGGAGTCAAGGATTCAAGAACTTCTCTGGAAATGTGAGTCAGCAACAAAATCCTCTTCTCCAAGTTCACGAGTCAAATTTCCCACTAAGCCTAAACAAACCGCTGTGTCTTCCCCTCACTTTTCATTTCCAGTTGAGCAGTGTTCAGAGCAACACTTCTCTCTGAATTTTCTAATCAATAAAAACGGTTAAACCTTTCCCTTGGTCTCCCTGTTTGGTCTTCTGCATTTGGGTCTGAACCTTAGTAAAATAATGACAAATATATTCCAGATGTTTTTTATATTTATCTTATTCTTTATTAAGTTTTTTTGCTTATCATATTAACTTGTGTTCTCATTCTTTGTACTTTGTTTCTTGTCCTTAGCAACTTTCCGGTAACAATTGTCATAAACCCCAAACACCAGCAGATGGAGAAAGATATCATAAATAAATTATCTACTTATGGCAATTCTATTTATAAGGTTTGAAAATATATAATTTATTAATGTGGCACTATAGTTTGCATTCATAATGGATCTGGTGATTTTTGAATAAAGGCTCAAACTGTAAACTGTATTTATGAGTTTATAACTTATTTATAGCTTTAGTTACAATATGCTTCTCTGAGTTAAGAAAATCCACATGGTTGGTGCAGATCAAAAAATATCTTCTGATTTAAATTTAGGAATTTTTCAAACTCCACCATAAACATTAACATGTCTGAGCCTTATAGATACAGCCAACAAGAACATTTTATTCTTTTCTACGCAGTTATTATTCAGCAATGCAATTTTATCACTTACTTTATATCTGAGGTTTCTGTCCACATGCACAGCCACTTCTCCACCTTTATTGTCCACTCTATTCACATGACTAAATTCAGATCCCTCCCGCTCAAAGTCAATACCCTTTTTATGATGGATCCATGTTTCCGATATTGTAATGAAGCTTAATGGTTATTTCAATAGATCAAGATAAAATTTTATGTTGTAAAAGTTTCCCTACAAGCTTCGAAATTTAAAATGTAAAAGAGGGCATTCATTTTTGTTTTAAATGCTCTGTAATATTGCTCTTGCAAGAATAACGCCAACTACCAATGATATCATTGAAAACCTCTGGTTATTTTAAAATTTTAATGAAAGCCCTGCTTTCCATGTTGCCTAGATTTTCCCTTGCTTTTTCAGGAAACAGGCCTTCCTGGCGGTTTCTGCATTTTTATATACAAGGCCAGTGACAGCCCACCTTAAGTTTGCCAAAAGGCAAATGCAGAATAAGGCCGAACAATTTTGCGAAAAATAAAGTGATTTGATTGCTTCTCTATCAAAGTGTGCTTTGTCTTTGGCATTAATTTTATGTCAATGGGTCACAACACCTGGAAGCTATTTATGTTTGTATGTCAAGAGTTTTTGTTAAGGTATTTATTGAAAGTCTCCCCAAAAATGCTGTGATTGACATAAGCACACTCACTGTAGCCAATGCAACAGTGTCCTGCAACTCAGAATGTTTGTAACTCAGCGGACCAAAAACGCATTGTTCCATACGAAGTCCATAAGATTCAAACTTCTCAAAAAAAAAAAAATTACTTTAGGCACAGAAGGTAGACATTAAAATAAAGTAAAAACAACTAAATGTAAATAGGTACAGTTTCATATCCTTTACAAAGATAGCAAAGCGTAGTTTCCTCTTCATTGTTTTATTTACATTAATCTAAAAATTTGAAAAAGATTAAATTAAATTGATAAAGAAACATTATTTTACACAGCCGCTTTTGCTATGTTGTGTTTAGATGCATACCTGCTCCAACACAGTTTAATCAAATGAATGGCTCTTTACTAGCCTTTGCCAAACATAATGGCATGCTAAAAAGGTAATTTGAATTACCCATGTTGGACCAGTTATGCATATAAAATCCGCTGGACAATAGATCTTGAAAACAAGCATTGGAGAACCCTTGTGTAAAAAGCCTTTCTTCTCTCTCTTTCCACCTTTCTACTGGTTGTGTAGTGTACTGCACCCAATGTTTTCAAAAAAACTCCCCTGGATACTCCTTTGGCACCTCACCCGATCTCTCACCTCTGACAACCTTCTACCTTACCGACATTGGATTTGGCTTTACGCTCAGGATTATCCTTCCTACATTCGTCTGCATGGTTCAGATCTCCTGCCTGTCCTGCAACTACTGATACATCAGCATCTGCTACTCTCTGCGCGGTGACTGTCCGCTGCATTGGCTGCAAGCCAGCTGGAACCATCCTCTATCTTTAGATTGGGACTGAACTATAAGACCAGGTTAGTGATTCACATGGTCGTGATCATTCACTTCCAGACAGTGAGAGTGTGTTGATATTCAAAATACCAAAGTAGTGGGGTTTAGGACAACTCGGAATGTCTTCAAGTAGCAAAATGAATGGCTCTGCATAGACAATTCCCAATTTCCCACCCCAACTGATGGTTTTGGAAAGAGGCAATGTAATAAAAGGAATGTTTCAAAGTCTTTAAAGACACGTATGCGAAGCTTTTTGGTGCCAAATTCATGGAGACTTGTAGTTGCAATTGTTGCTAAAGATGTTTTAAGTGCTTAGACCTGACAAGATGCTTGAGCAAAGCATTGACCAGCGGATAATAATACCTATCTACATGTGAATACTTAGTTTATTCTTATATTGGCAAAAATCTAAATATTGATATTTTTACATACTTACCCTTTGCAGATTTAAAAAGAATTGAATTTCAACCACTTGTAAAGGGCTATAACTCAACAAAATGTAGAATAAAACAATACTTCCAAGAGTATATAACACAGATTTCAGGATCTTACAAAATTAAGATACACATGAGCTGCATTTAAAAAGATTAGATTTAATAAAAAGTATTTCAGTTATTTGTAAAGGTTTGTCACTTTCTCCCTGCATAAAGCAGTAGAATCTTTTAAGTTTTTCTTTTATAACAGACCTTAATATCTAAAAACCTAAGACTTATTCCTGGTAATCTTAGTTTCAGAGCAAACGAGGGTCAAAGCAGAAAACAAAGCACCTACACTCAATCTGAGCAATCTGCACAGCCTCCACAGAGCTTTAAGTATAGATCTTTGCAGAGATCCCGTTTGTTAAAGGGTCTCTTGTGGGCAGCAGATGTGTTTCCAGACCCCACTTAGCCAGCCACTGAGAATTGATCAATGGAAGGGAGGAAAGGCACCACTGGGGTGATGGAGATACCTGCCACTACTGCAGCACTGGCTGATCCGTTACTGACAAATACTCTCCCTAGGACATGAATCTCATCCAGATCCCTCCAACTGAGTCTGAGCAGATGAGGTGAAAAATACAGAACAGAAGATACATGAACAGCAGAGAATTAAGAAATCCCGATCATGCCATGCTTCATCCAAAGTTTCAAGGTTGCACTTATTTTTTTGCTGGCTTATGAAAAACATAAACCAAAGCCAGAGAACAATAACAAACAGGATTCCCAGAGAGGTTTTTTTTTTGTGTTTTTTTTTTTTTTTTTAAGGGCCATATTGGTGAAAAACATTCAAAGTACAGTATGGCACATTAATAAATAAATAAATAAATAAATAAACAGAAAAAATAACCTATTCAATCACTGAAAAGATTTTAAATTCTCATCATTTATTCTAAATGTTAAACCAACTCTCATGTTTTGTATCAAGATAAATTAAGGTAAATATTACTGTTAAAAGATATAAACAAAAAAAGGTTGGTATATTTGTAACTTTATCTCATTTTATATTAGTTGAATGAGTGGTGACCATCAGTAACAGCGTGGGTCTAGCTGGGCCATATTCCCTAAAGGAAACATTGTATTATGTTGTTTTTCAGTCTGATCAACCAGGATTTTTCCATCTGTTTGGCCACTGGCTGAGTTTGTAGGTTCGTATGACTTGTTCCATTGGAAAGGACAGCCTAAATTTAGAACCAAAAAGTAAAAAACAACTCTAGTGGAAACTGCACATTCATTCCTTTTAAAGTTGATGGAATAAAAGCACAGACCTCCATGGAAAACCCTCCTATTTTGTTTAGTAATCTTTTCAGCGAAGAAGCCATCTGACAACTGTTAATTACAAGTCTGACTTACAGCATATTAAAGGGAGGTTGGAAAATATATAACAAAACAAATTTTCCAATATGGTTCTTGAATACACTTGAATACAAATTCTACAACCTGTCAAAATGTTTTTATATTTGATAACTCATGTAAATGTATCCAAATCCCTTTATTGTCCCACAATAGGGAAATTCAATCTCTGCATTTAACCCATCCCCTTGTGGAGTAGTGGGCTCCCATTGTGTGGCGCCCAGGGAGCAGTGTAGGGTTTAGGGTCTTCCTCAGGGACCCAGAGTGAAGGCTGTGGGGATCAAACCTGATACTTGCAAACTTCTAAGAGCACAAGTGCGCTGCTCTAACTACTAGACCAATGTGTTGGTTTATAAAAAACAACAACAACTTTGTAGTTTCGTAATGTTCACCTTATTTTTTTATCAAATAGACTATATTTACATCATCACAGTCTCACACAGATGCAGTAACTACCATTTTTTTTAAACTATACACCCATGATGCAAATCTTCAGTAAAACCAACATCCTAAAAGTGCTCTGGATTGGTCTAAATCTGGTGAATGTGGAGGCTACTGAAGTACAGTTAAATTACTGTAATATTCAAGAAACCTAAGGCAGACACGGATTTGTGATATGGTGCATTATCGTGATGGAGAGGTTTGGTTTCTTACCTTTTCTTAGCCAGATAATTCAAAACTATTTTGATATGCTGAATATAAAAGTAATGAGGAGGATATTTGAAAAGAGATGCTTTTCTTTTGTGGCAAAACTTTGTTTAAACTCATAAATGTTTGACCACCGTCAATTCTTGACCTTAAGCTCACTGGATTTATTAAACATTTTATCCAAATAGGTTATGCTGCCTTTGCAACACCCCGATGACTTTTAAACAGAGGAAGAAAATGATATAAGGAGACACAAAAATTAGGCAAGAAGCGAGTTAATGCTGGTCTTCGTGACAAGAAAAAAAAAAAGTCTAATTATACCTGGGCTGCATGGTCCAAATATGAGCTGGTTGTGCAAAGCAATTTCTACCTCAGATCACTGCTCAGATACACGCAGTCCCAAAAGCATTGATTTTAATAACTTTAATAAACTTAGAGTTGGGCTAAGCAATAACACAGTCTCACAGTTGAATCACAATTAAATTTATGTTGATTTTAGCAAGATGGTTTACATTTTTTTCAGTTTATCCCCAGTTCACTGTGTTTTGAAACACCTAAGACAGGTGTGCTGAAACATTTAAATATGATATGAAAGTCAATAAGAGGCTAAGGTTTTATTAACATTCCTAATGATATAGCATAGGTGTCCGTACTTGTCCACTTAAACTCCTTAGAAATTTGCATGCAGCACTGCCATAGAGATGCAGTCATGAAAATACTCTGAAATATAGGACATAAAAATTGTGATGATACTAATCTATTCCCCTCTCCATTTTAGCTGAAACTGCACACACCCATTAATTATTGCCTAAAGAGGCTACAGTACAAAAAAAAGAAGAATGTGGTTCAGCTTAAATTTGTTAAAAATATTAAGATATTAGTTTTGCATGTTTGTCCAAGAGGTTGAGCTGACTAGCTTTCCCATAATAGTACCTTGAGGCTATGTCTTTGTTTATCCTTTCATACTTTGTCACGTCGTGGTTGAGGTTTAGAGGACCCAAACGCAGAGGCAGAGAGGCTGAGGTGAATTCTTGTAGTTTTAATGGTAACACAAACAATAGGGGGCAAAATCCAAAAATCCAACTTAAAATGTTACACAGACCAGAACCATGGAGACATCAAGGGAAAACAAGCACAAGGAGCCAGGGAGAGACGAGGGGAGAAGACAACAGCAACGACAGGACCAGCAACAACAAGGAACCAACAAGGAGTGACTGCAGAGGGAGAGTTTATGTAGCTGACTGAGACAATGGCAGGGCTAACGAGCTGACAAGGAGCAGGAGACAACGAGGGAGCCAAGTGGAAACGAACACACACAAGAGGGTAACAGAGGAAAACAACAGAAAAACCTGAGAACTAACATAAATCTAGAAACTACAACAAAATAGGAATTAAACCAATAAAACTAGGAAACATGGGGGAAAGTAAAGCACAACATAACCAAAACCATGACATACTTGTAAAAAAGAAATGAGCAGAATAGACTTATAGGTTTTATGTTGCATCATTTAGTGGAAGAGCAATAAAAAAACATCAGGCTTTTTCAGAAGAAACAGTCTTATTAACAGTAGGACTATAATTGTATGCCACTGCATGCAGTAACAGCTCTACAATAATGAAAGCTGCTCTTAAAAATAACTTTATCTTAGTCCAGTTACTTTAACTAGTGTTGAAGTAACTTTTTACATCAGTAACTAGTGTAAAAAGTCACAGCCATCCATAAAAATGTAATTGATATAACAATACAATATAGAATTTATCAGACCAAGACAAGAATTATAAATGTAAATATTTGGTATGATCAGAATTTCAAACATTAATTGGAGTTAATTACCAAGATAACATTTCATCCACAGCAGTAGTGCAAAGGTCATTACCTCATTCTTCAAGAGTTAGTGCCCCCAAGCTTCCAGCTGTACTTCTGTTCCAACAAACCTGAATGAAAATATGGCTCATTACGAATCATCTATCTAAAATGAAGGTAATTTAGGTTTAAGTCTGATCAGAGGAAGAAAGAACGCTTCTAAAGGTTTCAAGACAGTAGCTCAAGGACTTGAACTTGTGAATCCTGCCATAAACTAGACAAAAATGTCTAATTTTGACCTGTGTGTGTTTAATAATAATAATTTTGGATACAATAATTTGAAAGATATACTATATGTCTCCAAAGTGTACAAGTCAATAACATTTTTAGCAGTGGTTGAAAAAGTATTCAGAAATGGTACTTAAGTACAAGTACAAATGAACAAACAAATAAATACTATAGTAAAAGTATCAGACTGACATTTGTAGTTAAGTAAAAGTAACAAAATACTTGCTTTTAAAAATGCTTTAAGTATTGAAAGTACGTTCTGAATGAACTGCAATGTTTCACAATGATTAAGTCTATCTACTATATGTATATTCTTTTAATACATCAATTATGTTATTTTAATTAACAATGCTGTGGATGATGCATGTTCTGTTTTGACCTTCTGCCAAAGTTCACACTTGGGAATTGTAATTTTGTAATTTCAGGAATGATCTGCTTGAAAATCTTTGAAACATCAAACAACATCAAACTCACTTTGACTAACAGGCACTGAACTTTTCAACTGTAATTTTTAACTCTAGTTTTATCATGAATTCCATGGTTTAACAATACTGTAAAGACAGCTTTTAATTCAGGGCTGTCAAACTTTTAATGAGGTTAAGTGTCCTGCAACTTTTATATTTGTCTCTATTTCAACCCACCAGAATCATATAATTTATAATCATTAATAGTAGTATAATAATAGATCATATTTGACTCAAAACATGATCTATATGATTTTTTTAGCTAATAGAATATTTAGCTGCTTAGTCTGACATTTTTTTTTTTTTGCTGTTTATTGTAATCAAAGAAGCTGAACAGGGCTATTATCTAGCATCACATAATCGATTCTTGGTGTTAATTGGCAGAGGGGACACGATTATTTTTTAAAGGGAGTTGAATGAATTATTATGTTGTGTGGATTAAATGTATATTCAGGATTAAAGAAAAATATATAAAAATAACTGAAACTGAAAGAGTTTCTTTCTCCATATGTTCAGGCAGGTTTTGCTGGAGAACGTAACATCTGCACAGCTCCCCCCACTGAAAACAGAATTTTGCTTCTCAAGTAACAAAGGGGGGAAATATGCTAGATTTGTAATTGGTTTTTTTTTTGTTTGTTTGTTTTCTTTTGTTTTTTTTTTGGGTTTTTTTTGTTTTTTTACTGAAGAAACTTTATTGGTGTCGACTGTTGCTAAATATAGCAACTTCTCCTATTTGGTACCAATATTGACAAGCATCGAAGCAAACACCCATGGAAAACCCAACCATTATGCATGTTTACTTCTCGCTCGTGGCTCTTTTGCAAAAGCTAGCTAAGCTGTTAAGCCTTTCACATGCAAAAAAGGTATTATTTAGCAACTTACCTCAATAGGTTTTTTAGATTTGAGGTTGACTCTTCTGCTTCCAGCTTTCTAGAGTACAATGTTACCTGTTCACTTTGCAGTTGTTCAGTGGACCAATCCCCATCTAGCATTTGATTACTTTCAAACTCTCAAACAAAACTAAACAAATAAACGAAAAACGCAATATGATGTGAATGTAATGTTTAATGAAAAGCATTAGAATTTGTAGTGGAGTTGAAAGTACAAGTAATTGATGTAAATTGTAGTGGAGTAAAAGTAGAAAGTATACATGATTAAATCTACTTGATGGTATTTTGGAGGATCTTCACACATTTTTGAAAAGACTTCCCTTTAGATTAAAAAAAATAAAAATAAAAAATGCACATGCATGACCCTCTACCCACTCCTGAGAGGGAATGTCTATGAAATGTGTGTGAGAGCATAAACAAGCTCATTTCGCTTCCTGCACACTCTGTTTAAAAGTTGTTGTTTGCATCGCTCATAAAAGCTTACTTTCCAAAAGAAGATTTGCAATATTTACACTATGTCAGACTCACCACCGGTAAGTGAAATTGGAGGCGAGCATGTAGGACAGGCTTATGTAAACATATCAACAAAATGATTGACAATTAGGAAGACCCTTGATGTTGAGGATCCACCCGGAAAAAGAACATCCTCCATTATACCTTTAAGTTAAGTACAGATACATAAAACATTTAAGTACAGTAACCCAGTACTTGTACTTTGTTATGTCCCACCACTGATTTTTAAAACCCCTAAAGAGATTATCTCTACTTGATTCCAACACTTGAGTCCATTATCCAAAAGATTAAAGAGTGGTGGAGACATGGTGCAAAATGAAATCAGAGAAAACAGTGAAGAAAATGTGGGTTAGTAATAATCAATATTTATATATAGTTATTACATGATTCAGCATTATAAAGCAACTATATACGTAACAATAGTTCAGTGGGTGAAATGGACATACAGAGAAGTTCAAACCCCATCAACACCTCCTTTCTCTGCAAATCTCACAATTCTAAAGTTCCACCATAAAACCGGTGAATCCAAACGAAGCACAGAAACGACGTCAATTCTGCGATGATGCCTTATTTGGTTCTGGCCTGTACTTTCATCACGCCCAATTGACATAAACACCAGCCCAATGGTTCATTGGCCCAAAAACATGGGCTGCTGACTGGACCCGACTGGACATTCGAAAGGAGCCATCCGCTCTGGGGGTGGTCCGGGTCAGGAGCCAGCTAGGGATGGAGCAACCGAACCCGACCCGCTGACGGTATGCTCCCCCCCGCCTGCCTTACTGGGCACTGGGCCGCTGCTTTCCCCCGTTCCCAGACCAGCCCCGGATCTGAGAGATTGGTTCTGCTCCACTTTAGTAGACCAAAATCCCGGACGATTTTGAAATTCCCCCCAGAAAATTTTGAGGCATGAAAAGTAGGACATGTCCGGAAAAAAGTGGACGTCTGGTTACTCTATCATATCAACAATTGGATGTTTCAGTGAGTGAGTGCTTGTTGCTATGATGCATCTTTACTCAGCAGCTTTGCTCGTTGTAAACCAACCAAGCAGTGCACAGCTCATCTAAATATTCATGAGCATACCAGAAAAGGAAGAAAACCTGTTGTTTCATTTATAACTATACTTGCATTAGGGCTCATAGCACAGCAAGTATGCCATTTTTAGCCCAACCAATGTTACACACCCTATTCAGAGACCTTAGGGACCAGCACCAAATACCCTATATAATCATTCTGTGACCCCTTTAAAGCTGAAAACTTTGGATATAGTGTGATGCTTCTCTCATCAAGTCCCTGTTTTTATCTAACACTGTTTATATATTTTTTTATATTTAGATAGGCACAAATGGAATTTAGCTTAAAAATGTAACCCCATCCAAAACAATAAATAATTGAACACAGAGTGGCTCAGCAGGAAAGAAAACGAGAATATCCTAAATCATACTTATTCTTTGCAAAATAGCAAAAATTGAGTCAGAATATACATACAGTACATCTTCTGGCCCTTTGACCTTAACAGCATGCCCCCCTCTTTCCTGCCAGCCTACTTCCAAGTAAGTAAAGGCCAGTGCCAAAATAAAAAAAAGAAAACAGGTTGTCTGAATTTTGAAAGGAGATTCCAACAAATCATACATTTAAAGCTACAGCTGTGCCCTGTGATGTTCTGGCCAAAAAATTTAACTGAAGTTTCTTCTCATGAGTGCTTCTTCTCTATTATATTTGTGATATATCTTTGAAGATTCTCAGTCGCCCGGGTCATGATCATGATTTATATGTTAAGTTTAGACAACTGGACGTTAAGTTTTCTAGAAGACGCCTCTCATCTAAGAGGCTTCTTCAGTTTTAACTAGTGGTGAAGACCACAGAGATTAATATAGTATAGGGGTAAAAAAGAATTAGGAGGGTCAAGTGAAGTGTTTCGGGGAGCAGTATTTTCTGGAGTTAGTGTCAGTGTTTGGAGAAAAAACTGGTTTAACCCAAAGATACAACACCCAAAAACAAGGTCAACAATGTGGTTCCCGCTGTTCAGTGCAGTGAAGACTGCACAGACCTGTACATTAGAGAGACCAAGCAACTACAGTACTACAGAGGCGCATGGCTTAACACAGGAGGGCCAACTCCTCAGGATAGGAATTAGCGGTTCACCTACAACTGAAGACTAAAGGACACTTGTTTGAGGACAACAACGTCAATATTCTTGCCAAAGAAGAAAGATGGTTTGAGCGAGGGGCTAATGAAAGCCATCTTTGTTAACCTGGAAAAACCATCTCTCAACAGAGGAGTTGGTCTTAGATATAACCTTTCACCTACTTACAAAGCACTACTATGAAAAACACCCAGAAGATTCAACTCCCACCTGCCCTCACCTGGCTCACACTTTAATGAGGGATATGACTGAAATCACTCTGACAAGGGAGTTAACAACCCATCTGAACCCCCTAACCTATGACCATTGACAGCCCCATGTGACCTCCTTAACCAATCCAGTAGGAGGGATGAAAGATACCTACAACTACAGTATATAAATCTCGGTGCTCCCCACCACTAGTTAGAACTGAGGACGCCTCCCGGATGAGAGGCGAATCATCTTCAAAAAAACTTCACATCCAATTGCCTAAACTGAACTTTTTAAGCTATTTTTTTAATCTCCCCTTAAAACACAACTCTTGAGAAACACTTGATTTCTTTGTCTGCAAATATATTTGGGTTGTCTATTACTGCATCGCAAAGAAAGCTCTCCTTCCTCAACCTGACAGCTTATGTGGCCAAGCATCACATTTTAAGATGTAGGTAACTCTTTCAATATCCATTTATTTACATTTTCTTTTCTTTTTTGTAACCAACCCACAAAGAAAGATCAGATATGTTTTGCAGTCTTTATAATGCACATCAGTTGGTGTAAATTAGCAATTAATTTTCACCCTTGACCTAACCTAATCATACTAGAGGGACTATGTCTCTTGCTAGGCGTTGAACCACCTCAGGTTTCCTCCACCAATTTGGAGGAGGAGTCTGCAGAGAGGGAAGTCTGGGAGTCTCTGCCGAGACTGCTTTCCCAGCGACCCAATCCTGGATAAAGGGGGAGACGACAAATAGCAGCTCCTGGCCTAATAACACTGCTTTCAGATGATTGCCCTGAAGTCTATTTAGTGATTTTGTAATTCTTATGGTTAAGTTGTTAGGCCATTTGTATTTTTTCACTGCTTCATAATTATACACAATTATGCCCTACTTTGCATTGATCTGTCATATGCAATCCATATACATTTCTTGTTACAACATGACAAAATGCAATAAAGCTCAACAGTTAGAATAGTTCTGCAAGACAGTGTTTTATATGTTCTTTCATTGCTGCCATATAAATAGGGAGCTGTTCAACCCTAGCAACAATGGAAATTCACAGAATAGCTGTTAAACAACAAGCATAATGCTAGTGCCTAACTTTACAAGTTTTCCACCGCCATTTTATCCACAAAACCAAGATGTTTTAGGAACCTTAATCAACTCTTAGGGATTTCAGTTTAGGTATAGAAAAACTATTGTGAAATCGACACATCTGTAATGAACCATAATTTACATATAATTTATAATTTAATTTCTAAGAGCAAATATTTAACTAATACAGGAAGGTTTACTTCTTTCTTTTTTGTAACGCCATAGAAAAAAGGGTGACTTAGGATCAATTAAAGGGGATTTAGGCAATACATTCAAACTAACTGGCTGAGCTACACATAGCAATTAGCTGCCACAGGGAATTAAAACATTTTAATTTGACTGTTGTCCAGTAGGAGACAAGTCAAACAGCAGTCAGGGGATCCAATTATGCACACATTGCTCTCCCAAACATCCAAATCTTGTAACAACCCCTTGACGTCGCCCATTCACAAACTACCTTCAGACTACATTTAAGTTAAGCCTCGTCGCCTGCAGCATTTGTGAATATTTGAAAGTACTGCCTCAGGAAAAGAGCAAGGTTGTCATTTCTCCTTCAACAGTGTCACAGTCTCTGCTTGGAAACACTGAATAAAAAATATTAAATATAAAGAGGCATGCTGTGTTTCTACCACTGCTTCAATGTTGAGAAACCTCTCACGGGTCCATCTCAAAATATTAGAATTATGTAAAGAAAATGTATATATATATATATATATATATATATATATATATATATATATATAAGGAAATTTATTTTATGGTTTGAAAGTATTCATTTCTTTGTAATCAACACTTATTTAAGCCCCCTTTTGCCTGAATTACTGCATCAATGCAGCATGGCATAAAGGCGATCAGCTTGTGGTTTTGTAGAGCTGTAACCACAGCCAAAGTTGCTTTGCCCTCAAGTTTGGTGACGATGCAGATCATAATATGAATGCACGAATCTTTGAAAGGATTCTTTAACATTGTGAGATAGGAATATTTCACAGAACAAACAATTCCCCTCTGAATCACAGGGTAGCAGCAGTGACTACTGACGACCTCAGCATCGGACTCAACAACTTTGGAAGTAATATACTGAAGACAAAAACACAAGGACCATTAACATTTTTGTTTTTTTAGCAGAATCACTTGAACAGTTATGAATATATTTTAATAAAATGCATAAAGGTGCATCTCATGTCAAGGAACAATTAATTACAATTTCATAATTATCTAGATCATGAAAGTTTTAGCTATAGGTGTGAGTTGCAATACGGGCAAAATCTGACGCCTGGCAGAGGTTTGGGCTCTGCAAGATCTTTTTGGTTGGCAAAATGTTTTTAGGTTTTGAGGAAATGTTTGCAGATCTGACAACTCTAGACTATCTGGTTTCTGATTCCATTATTTGATTGGGTTGAATGAGATGGATAATTGAGAGAAGGTAGAACATATTGGAACAATAGTTGTTCTTTGAGGTAGACTTCATTGTTTGAATTGTATGGTCAGAACATCATTGAGTAAAGCTCTTTAATAACAAGGGGGAATAATAGCAATTTTGAAAGTTTGAGCAGTGAATTTATGTATTCAGAAGTAAGCATATTGTTATTGCTGAGGATATTACAGTGATGCTAAATGTGTTTTGGTCTAACACCTTTATGACTGGTTTCACTGTGGTCTCACTGACCTGAGACCAACCGAAAACAATGCATATTATGGGGAAAAATTACAGCAATAAAAAGCAAAGATATTGCAAATAATTTTTTGTTATATTTGAATGACTTATATACTTTGTTTTTAAACCCCAGAGTGAGGTTTAGGTGGACTCTTAAGGACTTAATTTCATTTACAAAATGTATTTTTCACCTAATATGAATATTGGGTATGTTAAGGTTTGCTGGTCTTAAATTCATCATTTGGTTTTTGACAGGAAGAATGCAGCAAATAAGATTTTTAATCTATCATAACAGAAATATTATTAACAAGAGGGTTTATGTCCCTTCCATGATTCTTTATATAAAGCAAAACAATTTGCAACCAACTAACCATCACAATATGCCAACCTTAATTTATGGATTATTTACATAGCTATTTTGAATTTCACTCTGTGTATACAAAATGACAATAAAAATGGTCTGGTTCTAATTTGTCATATTATGAAGATTTGCTGAACTGCAATCATATAAATCAAGTGTATTTAAGAAAAGAACATCTAGAAAAATGCAGGGCGTAATCTACCTGCATATGAAGAAAAGGTAAACAACATGTAAAACTCCTCAACTTAGGCATATCTGAATTATTTTTGGATTTTTTTTATTTGTGTATAAAGTGAAGAAAAGCAAAGAGGTCTACACTATCACTCTTTAGGCATTTAGTATTTGAATAACTACTATCTGAAAAAAACAGATACAAGGATAAAAAAATTAAAACCCAAAGTTATATTGCATTGCCTGCTTTGCTTCTTGTCATTCAGTGTTGTTGCTTGTTTGCCATAACAATGAAAAAAGAATAACTAGTAATACTTCATAATGATATGAACGAGGTCATATTAATTCTTTATAAATTAGAGCCACAGAGTGCCAGCTGTCAGCTTCAGCCTTAGTAAAAACATCCTGCTACATGATGGAGTACATTATGGAACAGCTCATTTAGCAGAATCTTCTACATTAACCCTAATACAGCAGTCCAGGGATTAAAATTACATTCAGACCCAAACATCATTAAAAGTTCCCCCTTTAGATTTTATGCAACACTGCAAGATTCTGTACCAAACACCACCCAGTCCTTTGCAAAATAGCAACCTTACATTCAGGTTCACATTCAGGATAAGTCAGATATTCTTTATCATGTTAAATGTAAATAGCATGATTTCTCATATGTGAATGTTAAAGAGAATATACCAAACTTAATCTGTGTGCCGTTTATTACCGATCTCTCCAAGAATTCCATTAGAAAAATGAATCACAACATTTGGAGATTGCCTACTCGGCTTTCCAGCCTGCACCATGAAGGTAAGAAGTTTATCGGGAGATTAGCCTACCTAGTGGACAAGTCTACCTGGTGGATGTAGATATGACACCCCCTCTCAGTAAAGCAAAACCACTGATTTATTAGCAGCTAAACTCAAACTGAATATGGGGCCCAGCATAAGACTGGAAAGATTTAACTAACAAAAATAAAGATAACAAACATTTTGTCAACCACACATGACAGGGACACTTTTAGGCTGCATTCAGTCTAAAACATTCATATCAATATATAAATGCACACACGCCAACACCACAAAAACGTTAGCAAAATAGCTAATGGGGATCAGGAAAATTTCCTCATTTTACAACAACTGGTCCTTTTTTTGACTGAAATTGGAAAAAAAATGTTTTTCACTCTGATGCCAACACAGAGCACAAGATTTTGTATTACACCCCCACAAATGGTAAAATATTGATATAATTATAAACATTGAGCTCAGACTTGGTCGTGAAAAATTCACTCTTGGCCTTGGGCCTAACCCTAGGGTTGGAAGATTTCTTGAATCCACCACTTCTGCACATGCTTCACATTTTAAGTATGATGATAGGTAAGGTTATATTAATATCTGATAATATTTATGGCGGGAAAAAAAATAATAAATCACAGCCATTTAGTCTCCTACAATATGGAGAGTGGTTTTGCCTGGTCTCTTGAATAGGTACAAAATAAGCTTGAGTATAAAGCTATAACTGACTCTGTCTAATTGCCGTTCGGCAGTCAATAGATTAACTTGTTAGATAGGAAGATTACTAAAGCGACAATTTCATATTTCCATTTGGAAAAGAAAAACTTGTATCGATTCATTACATACAGCATTGAGTAAGATATCTTATGTGTTTGTGTCTCTTTATTTTGATGTATAAGTCTCTATCGCTATTATGGCCCTTGGTCTTATGATTTGGCTAATTGGTTTGTATGCCTATCCCGTTTGCTCCTCCTCTGTCCAGGTAAATTAAACCACCATTGGAGATATAAAGCACCAACTTTCCGGCTCTCAGCTGCTGCTTGCTCTCTCTCTTGCTTTCATGCCTCCCTGATGGATGTGCTTCCCTGCTACTGGGCCTCATTTTCTCTTCATTATGCATATTTAAGTTTTTTCTTCTTTTTTGTTTAGCATTAAATCATTTAGCCTTCATTTTTATTTTTCTTTGCTTCATTCTAATTTCACATTTTGTTATAAAACATTTACTTTCGGCATGGTCTCCCATTTTTCTTGTTGCATTGAACTTGTAAGAACACCAAAGAAACCCTTAAAAAAACAGTACTTGAAAAAAATATTTCATCAGTACTATTAAAGATAGGGGGAGGAGCTTGGCCATATGTTAGAGACTTAGGGCCGGATTTATCAAGATCCAATTTTACGTGCAGTAATCTGCGCTCGCAAACTGGAATTTTGCGCGAGGGGCTGAACCATGGTTTGCGGGTGATTTGCGAGTGATTGCGTAACTGATGGCAGGTGCAAAACTGTTGGAGACACCCTATTT